>NW_026724420.1:0-5384 GCF_029784015.1 Lycium ferocissimum
GTTGGGGGGAGTTCCCCATGGTTCCATGTATATATGTGTATTTGTATATATATTATTTTGATAGCGAAGGGCTTATGTTTATAAAAGTTAACGTATCTCGAGAAATGAGTGTTATATGATCTGGTATATAGTATGAATGATAGCAGATAAGCGATAATATGAGCGGTGTTCGGTGGTCAGCCCCGGATACCCGTCGCGGCCCGTAGCTCGGGTCGTGACATACATAACATATCATTACCCATACAAGAGGCCCTATAGCCCCTTCTCAATACATTACTAAATAAATATTAGCTCAATTACGGCGTAAACCTTTCCAAACAGGACTTACATCTCACTTCCTCCAACGAACTTAGTTTCACATATTCATATGACTTCAAAATCCTATGGTACACACTTTAAGCTATCTAATACTTTCCTTAACCTTGTAAGGACTTCATATTCACCTTAAGCTCGCATTAGTCTACTCACGATGCAACAATCTGAAATCTCCGAGATGTAACATTCTTCTCCCCTTAGAAACATTCGTCCTCGAATATTAGACTTTTGGGGATTCTACAAAAATTTTGCCAGAGTTTTCCCTGTAATATGGCACTACCATCCTGTCATAGCAACCCAAAATATATCGCCTCACAGGGCTACAACAACAACAACAATAACCATGGCCACACACGACCAAGAAAGCATTACATACCTGGGGACGATGGCGTCTCTGCCTGAGTTTCCTCTGGGGTGGAAATAAATGTGGGTACCTGAACTTCATGTCTTCTTCCCTTCGCCTCCCGTGTCATGTTCTCTCTATTATTATTTCTCCATAAGGCTTTAGCTGAAGCTACATCTTTGGTTCTGAGTCTCCGTACTTGCCTATCTAGAATGGCAATAGGAACTTCTTTTTAGGATAATTGCTCAGTGACTTGAACATCATCTACCGGTACAATTTTGGAAGGATCACCAATGAACTTACGAAGTATCGATGCATGAAAAACTGGATGGACTGACTCTAAATTCGAAGGTAGGTCTAATTCATAATCCACTTGGCCTACTTGCGTACAATCTCAAGGTCCAATGTACCGGACTAAGCTTGCCCTTTTTGCCAAATCTCATGATGCCCTTCATTGGCGACACCTTCAAGAAGACCCAATGTTTCACTTGAACTCTAAGTCCCGTCGACGATTATCCGTACAGGATTTCGACGACTCGAGTCCGTTAATAATCGGTTGCCGGACTTTCTACGTTTTGTCGGACCAAGTCCGGGGTCCTATCAATTTTGTCTCCCCTACTTCAAACCGTGCAATTGGCGATCTGCACTTGCGCCCATACAAAGCCGTATAGGAGGCCATTTGGATGCTACAATAATAACTGTTATTATAAGCAAACTCAATAAGCGGTAAGTGAGCATCCCAACGACCTCCAAAATCCAATACACAAGCCCATAGCATATCCTCAAGAATCTGAATGGTACGCTCAGCTTGCCCATCAATCTGTGGATGAAATACTGTGCTAAGACTCACTTGAGTCCTAAACCTTCT
This sequence comes from Lycium ferocissimum, assembly GCF_029784015.1. Lineage (NCBI taxonomy): Eukaryota > Viridiplantae > Streptophyta > Magnoliopsida > Solanales > Solanaceae > Lycium > Lycium ferocissimum. The sequence continues at coordinate 1,527 of NW_026724420.1, forward strand.
TGAAAAGCTTTCCAAAAATTAGCCATAAACTGTGTCCCTCTATTGAAAATAATAGATGCCGGAACACCATGGAGTCGTACTATTTTTCTGACATAAAGCTTTGCATAATCCTCCGCTACATATGTAGTTCTGACCGGTAGGAAATGAGTTGACTTTGTAAGTCTATCCACAATTAACTATATAGAATCATATTTGTGCTTAGAACGAGGTAAGCCGGCGATGAAATTCATATTTATCACTTCCCATTTCCAAGTCAGAATTTCCATAGCTTGCAACAATCCACCAGGCTTTTGGTGTTCAATTTTCACTTGTTGACAATTAGGACATTGAGCCACGAACTCTACTATGTATTTGTTCATTCCAGTCCACCAATGTATGGATTTAAGATAATGATACATTTTCGTTGCTCTGGGGTGAACGAATAACGGAACAATGGGCTTCTCTCAATATTTGGTGGCGTAATCACGCAACATCGAGAACACACAACACCTCGCCTCGACATCGAGAACTCCATCTTCAGAAATCTCAAAGGATAACTTGTTCTTCTGAGGGAGTGTATTTCTGTAATGAACTAGCATGGGATCCTCGTATTGGTGCTCTTTCACTTCAACCACTAGTGACGAGACCGCTGAATTCTTAATAGTAGCTCCCACATTGCTTGAGTCCATTACTCGAACTCCTAGGCTAGCTAATTACTGGAGCTCGCAAGCTAACTCTCTTTTCTCTGGCTGAACATCACATAAACTCCCCATAGATCTATGGCTAAGAGCATTAGCCACAACGTTCGCCTTCCCGGGATAGTATAGGATGTTAACATCATAATCTTTCAACAGCTCCAACCATCGCCGTTGTTGTAAATTCAATTCCTTCTACTTGAAAATATACTAAAGTCTATTGTGATCCGTATAGATATCCATATGGACACCATACAAATAATGTCTCCACAAATTTAATGGATGAATCACCGCAGCTAACTCAAGACCATGGGTTGGGTAATTTTTCTCATGTTTTCGCAACATCAGCAAGCACATGCAATCATCTTACCATGTTGCATTAACACACACCCTAATGAGTAGAAGATGTTCCAGCGGGATTGGCGAGCTCCATTTCCTCCCGGAGTGCTGCCGAGTCAGAGTGCTTTTGTTGTGGTATCTGGAGTTATGTTAGAGACTTTGCAGATAGTGTCGTGTATATAAGACGTCAGTTTTGTAAGCGGCTATGTAAGCCGATGTATTATTTTGCATTGTGTTACGAGTTTTATATGTTACAGATTTTCTTTGATTTGAGAAAAATGAAAAGCATATTTGTTTTCTGAAAAGTTTTCATTATGCACTCATGTCATGATTTGAAGACCCAGTATGATTATGAGTATCATGAGAGTCAGCGGGTTCGCTCGGCCCTAAGTAAGGGTCGGGTGCCCATCACGCCTATCGAAAATTAGGGTGTGACAAATTGGTATCGAGTAGTTCGTCCTAGGGTTGTCCGCAAAGTCGTGTCGGTAGAGTCTTGTTTATGGTGCGAAGCGCGCCACATTTATAAACAACAGGCTACGGGCATCTAGGGTGGTTACTCTTCTTTCACATCTGAGATCGTGCCATAGAGCCAAGTCATAGGAAATGAGATTTCTTGCCCCAGCAGAAGAATGGCATCGACGGAAGAAAGTGACTAGCGATATTGGAAGTTACAAGGTACGCAGGTAAGAAAAGGTGTGAAAGATATATGTCAGGTAAAAATATTGAAGTACGATTGAAATACAAGTTGAGATTAAAAGGGAAAGTAAACAAGAAAGTGTAACAGTTACGATTCGAGTCGTGACATACGAGGTATGTTCATCATTTTCGTACTATTATCGATATCGTGAGCCCGCGTGAGTCGGATATGATGTGATATGTATACATATGTTGGCCCTGTGAGTCATTGTTGGTATTTCCTGCGTGTAGGTTTTGAGATAGTAAGAAATATAGAGGAAACTCTGCCAAAATTTTCCCAGAAATAAAAAGAGAATGAGATATGGGTTTGTAATATGACTTGAAAGGTCGTGCCGATAGTAATAGTATGATTAAGATGAGAGTACAGAGGAAAAGAATTACGAGGGATATGAATATATGGATAAGACAACTTGTGAAATATTAAGGATAAAGTGGACTAGAAAGGGTAAAGGGTTAAGAAGTGTTATGTTATAGGATTGATTACGAATAAGATATAATGTGAATATAACGGGGATTGTTATGAAGATAAGTAAAGCCTAGTGAGAAAGTGGCCAAGGCTATGATGTGATCTATGTAGCTAGAATACAAAGGCAAGTGTGAAACGAAAAAACAAGTTATGTAACGAATAAGGAAGGGTTTGAGTTAAAAATTAAGAGACGACACGAGATAATGTGCTTAGAATATTACAAGTTGAGTAAAGAGAATTACAAGAAGGAAAAGTTTAACCCGAGATATATTGGACCTTATTATGTTGTTCGTAAGGTAAGAAGGTTATGTACTAAAGACATGGCTTTTGTTAAGGTATTGTGGCGGAGTACTAACAGGGAGGAAATGATTTGAGAAGTTGAAGAGAAGGTGAAGGAGAAATGTGACGGGTAGATGAAACTGCAAGTTGTAGTAATAAAAGAGACCCCCCTGAGATCCTTACAAGACCTTATGAGACTAATTGAACATTCGAGGATGAATGTTCTAAAGGGGGGAAGGATGTTATATCCCGTAGTTTGTACGTTGGAATATTTTAAGTTGGTTGCGATGAGTTAAGAACAAGGCTATTTTTTTTCGACTTTGTTTTAAGGCATAAGTTGCTTGTGATTGTATTGGTATGGATTATTAAGGAATTTGGGGTTAAAAGTGAATTATGGGAAGTTAAGCATTTCATGAAAATTAAGGGCTAGAAGTGAAATAAATATTTCATGAAAATAGCCAAAAGGGGCCAAGTGGCCGTGCATAGTGAAGTGGGCCATAGGGCCACATGGGTTAATTATATATGTACACAAAAGATGACTAACTAAGTCATCTTCATCATTTTTCATCTCTTAGAAATTTCAAGAACCTTGGAGAAAAGAAAAAAAGGCCATTCGGTCATGCCTAAACCGAGAAAGAGCAAGGAAATATTGATCAAGAAAAATTATTTTCTTCTAGCTTTTATACTAATTGGAATGTCCTCTACAACGTGGAGTAGTTGTTGGAGCAAGTAAATCATTTGTTGTTGCCATGAACAACTCTAGCCGAGGGAGAAGGTGGATGGAAGAGGTAAGACTTAATCCTTATTTTCATATGTTATGCATGGTTTGTGTATGTTGTGGAGTGTGAAAATGAATGAAATTCATGAAGGTATGGTGTTGGTGTTGTGGCCGTGTATATATGTGTGTTGTGTAGAAGTGAAGGACTACTTTTATTTAGTGTAATTTGGTTGTTGTGTTGTGGATTATGTGATGAAAATGAAAGTATTAGATGATACAAGTTGAAGTTGGGACCGTTTGTGAGTTAATGTAAAAGATTAGTATATTGGTAATATAGTTTCTTGCATTTACATGAATGATATTGTAATATGTGGTTGTTGATATAGTTTATGAATTTGGAAGAAAGAAATGTGTTGTTGTTGTTTTCTTGAACTTGGAAGGTTTCGGCAGCATTGTGTGTTGGATGGGCTGATTTGGATATTTTGTGGATTGTTTGAAACGTTCTTGAATCTTGTTTGAATGATCTCGGATTAGTATTCGAATATGTGAGCGTCGATGTTGACTTGAAAGTATGTAGTTGAATTGAATATAAATGGAATGTCGTCGAATTATGGGGAAGAAGAGTTACGAATGTTAGAATGCGTTTTGAATTAATTATTGGTTTTTTATATGGTTTGTTTGGGATT
>NW_026724421.1:0-5088 GCF_029784015.1 Lycium ferocissimum
AAGAGAAAAATTTTAGGGAAAACTCGTTTTACTCGCTTGTTGGATCATATTATAGGATCATGCCAAAAGAAGGAAAGAATGGCCTAACATACCTCGAAGTGTACTCGGGGGGCCCAACTTACCCCCTCGAACTTGCAAGTCTACAATCAAGATAGCATAGACCTCTTAAAACTTTCCCTGGGCTTACTAATCATTTTAAAAAGGGAAAGAGTTTGACAATTTAGGGCAACATTTTCCTTAAAAGCAACAACTCTTCAACTTCTCATTTGAACCAACATCAACCGCAATACCCACAAACACGATGGCAACACAACACCACCCAAAAATACACACCCCCTATATATATATATATATATATATATATATATTTTTTTTTTTTCCAATCTCTCTTAAAAAAACCCCCAAATTTACTATTTTGTCCTTCATCAACTCACCACCCCACAAATACCCTCTCTTTTTTTAAATCACGAAAACTTTGATAATAAACTCAAATACAAGGGTATAAATCATTTACATACCTCAAAGCTACACCTCGTAGTTTCCGTCCGTTGGGATTCGTTGTTAGTTGTCCTAATCGTGGAAACGGGAGTTACCTCCAGGGACATATGAGATTACATGTTCCCACATTATGGTTATGGGGGTTTAAGCCCATGAAATGAGCTATGAAGACTTAAGAAAAAAGAAATAAAGGAATGGAGCTAGGAAACTTCTTGAATGTTCATAAAATTTTCGAATAAAATTTCGTCCAAATATCAGGAGGCATATATCCTAGAATATGAGGAGTTTTTGTGTATTTCTTTTGTCCAAATTGAAGTTCATCGAGTTTAGTTTCCAACACAATAAATCATTCATCAACGTGACATCTGAGTAAAAAGTTATGTATGTTTTACGACGGTATCTGACATTCGAGCAGAAAACTTCCGTGACCATTTAATGACATGCAGAATTTGACACACGAAAAAATTAAGTGTCCGTCAAAGCACCCAACCCAAGATGTCAAATGTTCACAGTAAACCATAGTTGATTGTCCAGTTCTACGGACCATTTTGACGGTCCATAGGAATTTTTACTGCCCGTCAAAATGAGCGCAGAATTGCCCGACAGGATTTTAAGTATCGCTTTATATAATTTACTCCACTTCATTTGGACATTTCATTTCACCAAATCAGACCCAAAGGCTCTCCAAAAACCCTCTCTTCCACTCCATAAACTAATCCAAGCCAAAATCCAAGGGAGATTAAATATCAAGAGTCAAGAATCAAGATACCCATGTGTTAGAAACCTTTCTAGGGTTATTAGACTCAAAGAATTCTTTGGATATTGAAGCTAGGGTGTCATATAAGTTGATAGCTTGCTCCAAAGCTCATTCTTATGAGATAAAAAGGTTAGTTTTCATACTTATTACATGTTATCAAGAAAGTTTAGTTGTTGAACAACTTGGGTAGAAGGAGAAAGTATAAAATGAGTTCTAAATGTAGTTTTTATGATGTTTTTGAGTAGTATGCTAACTTGAGTTATGATTCTTAGTATGATATGGATATAATCTTGCTATGGGAGGTAATAATGGTGATGAGGAAGCATTATATGAAAATGTGCTAAAATGGGTATGAAGTGGCTAGCATAAGTTAAATATAAGGATGAATTTTGAAGGCTTAACGAAGTGTGATCACTTGATTATGATATTATGAGTATATTAAGGATGTTATTGTGGTTGTTGGGAGTTATTTTTTGATATGGTGGAAGTTGACGAAATAGGGAAAATGCTACCCAGTTTTCATTAGATCATGAATCATTCTAGTTTGAATTTAAGAGTACCATCAAGGCTTAACCATGGTATAAAATCCTTCTAAATGTAGATTACTCAAGCTTCAACGGTGAAAGTTAAATAGTTGAGGAGACGAAAAGGTATGTAAGGCTAACCCTTTTTTTCATTAAGGCATGGTTCCCTTGCTATATGTATCCTTTCATGAGCTCCATAATGTCTTCCAAATGACTCTATCTCTAAGATTGCCAAAGCTTACGATTCTCGATACGTTCACGATTCTATTGTCTCTTTTATATGATTGTTGATCCTCTAAGGATAGATGTAACGAAAATGATGATGTCAATGATGACGATGATACTCATGAACTCCAACGTATACGGATTTAAGTATGTATGACCATTATGTAACACCAAGCTCATATGGTCGGGTAAGATATCTATTGCGTGCACACCACTGCAGTTGGGTACGGATAACACTGAGCCTGGGTAGGACCAGGTATATATGACACCGAGCCTTGTCATGGCCGGGTATGTGAAATCACCGAACTTTTATGGTCGGGTATGCTATTATTATGAATATGTATATGAATACGGATACGAATATGGACACGGATATGGATATTTGTATATGTATATATGTATGTACATGAGCACGCACTAGAAATGGAAGGTCCTTATGAAAGACGAGTAAGTAATTACGATGATGGCTACTATCTCCTGATTCTCCCATCTTATGATATTTCTTATGCTTTCTCTTATGCTCCTATTATGATGTCGATTATGCTTTAAATACTCAGTACATTATTCGTACTGACGTCCTTTTGTTTGTGGACGCTGCGTCATGCTCGCAGGTGGACGGAGACACGAGTTTGATCGTAGATTTCTTGTTGGGACTACATGAGGAGCTCCGTTTCATCGGACTCGGCTTTTGGTATTATTCTTTTCTATACATACCTATGGGCATGGCAGGGTCCTGTCCCGCCTATATGATGTGACGTACTCAGCTTAGAGGCTCGTAGATAGTTGTTTATGATTAGATGTCCTTAGCCTTGTCGGCTCATATTTTGTATATCATTTTTATAGCCTCGTCGACTTGTATACATGGATATGGGCATTGTTATTGATTATGATATAAATGTGTTGTTGCCCAACGAGATTAGCACTATTGATGCATGTAAATTATGAGTAAGCCATGTGGCTCATCTAGATATGAATATGAGAGTACGATAAGAGGTACCCGGGTGGGTTAGCATCGGTGCCCGTCATGGCCCTCCGGTTGGGTTGTGACAAAAGTGGTGTTAGAGCAGTTCTATCCTAGGGTGTGTCTACGAGCCATCCAGTAGAGTCTTGTTTATGGGTGTGTTGTGCGTCACACTTATAAACAGGAGGCTGCGAGCATTTTAGGAATGAATGACCTTTTTTCTTCATAAGATCGTATGATAGAGCCATGATATAAGGATTTCTTTTTCCCTAACCGTGTATTATGTATTTCCGAAATGCCTGTAAAGAGAAAAACTACGACAGCCCAAAATGGCAATGTCACGACCCGACTACGGGCCATGACGGGTATCCGGGGCTAACCACCGAATACCGCTCATTCTGTTACTTATCTGCTCTCATTCATAATATATACGCATAATCATAGAAAACTATCATCATTTGAAACATATTTACTTTTATAACATAAGCCTTTCGGCTATCAAAACAGTATGTATATATATATATACATGCTTATACATTGAAACTATGGGACCATACTACCCACACTGCGTATCTATGAGCCTCTACTAGAGTACTAGACATATAGACGGGACAGGACCTTGTCGTGCCCAAAACATGAATATACATACATATGTACCAAAAGAATAATCAATGGCACCTCCGAAAAATGGAGTGCTCTCAAATAAGCTACTAGCTCCTACGGATCTGCACCGTCTCCCTGCCTACCTATGGGCATGAAGGCGTCAATAAAGGACGTCGATTGAACATTGTACTGAGTATATGAGGCATAAACAATAATAAGACATCGATGAAAGGAGGACATCAATTAAGGAACAATCAGAAGCGATGAATCATAAAAGAAATAATCTTTAACTTACTATCATAATCATCATCATGTCATGTGCATAAATGTATACTTGTCGACCCATATAAGTATGGTGTGATAATCAATAACATTAGCATTAGCCTGGTAATCGCAGGCACTTCTACGTCCTGGGTACCATCTCATGCAGCCAGCTAAGAGAAATACGCCCATTACCATCCGGCTACGTGGGTATAAGCCCGCCTTGGCGGTTGCTCGACCATATAAGTGACGATGTAATATAAATCTATATGCTCATCATAATATACTTATCATAACTTCGTCATAATGCATGCATAGAGACCCATAGATAATCATACTTTATCAAGGGTGACATAAGGTTGTGAGCGATTTTCATGCCAGTATTAAAGTATTCGCCTCACTTGAAGGAACAAGCATAAGGTGAGTGTATATAATGATCAACATCAATGAATGATGGGTAGCTTCATTAGCCTTATAGGAACACGTCAAGTATCATATCTATAGCATCTCTAGACTTAGCTTGTCATTATCATTATCATACTCAGCAGATATCTCTTAGCTCATATGGCTATTGAACAAGGACCTAAATAGGTTCTCTTGAAGATGGGACATTCGCAATACAAAGAGAAATTCATGATATAAGTCCCAGCTACCTTAGAAAAGTGGCTAGCCTCACATACCTTTGTCGTTTAACTATTCTATCCTTTTGCTAGTTCTCCTTTAATGCACTTTCGTTTTTTACCTCAAGAGAATTAGGCCTGCGTTAGCTAAACAATCATGAGAGCGTACTTACTAAAGCTAGAGAAAATTGGGCAGCATTTCCTTTGTTACTTCTACTTCCTCCATATTCCATATCAACTCCCAACATTCATAACAACAATCACAATATCATAGCCAATAAGCGTCATTTGATTACATTGCCCACATTTCACAATTTTACTCCAATTCTCCATAATCATGACCAAAGTCCATTATCGCGTCCTTTCTCATACAATACTTATTCCATGTTCTAAATGTCATTTATAATGTATTTATAGTCTCAACATATCCATTTTCATTGATTCAACTACTTGCTGTGATGATATTATTCGCACGTTTATGACCATTTGTATACTCTTACACAATCCAAGTGTTTCAACCTATCAATGATTCAAACAACATAAGAAGATCATGAAACTCACCTAGATGGTGGAGGAACAAGCCTTGAAAGGTAATACACCTCGCCCAAAAACCCATTTCCCTTTCTTGGGGTTTCTTCG
>NW_026724422.1:0-4904 GCF_029784015.1 Lycium ferocissimum
TATTCATATAATTTATTTCACCTATTATAATAAATTAGATATAACTCACATAATTTGATCATACTATATAAATTTTATATACGTCGTATGATTTTATTATACGTTATATAATACATTATATTTTGTATATAGAAGATATTATCTTGTATGTGTGGATGATCACTATGGTTGATTCTAAAGTCATCAAACCTTCAAATATTTAGTCTAGCGTAAACCTCCGGAAAGCGATCAAGAAGAAAAATGGAAATAAATGGAGAGATGTGTAATTGCTAAAAAAACCGAATTAAAAAACCGAAACCGAGGCGAACCGAACTTCAAAACCGAACCGAACCGAACTAATTAGGTGCGGTGTTCGGTGTCCACTTTCAAAAAACCGAAACCGAAAACCGAACCGAACTTTAAAAAAACCGAACCGAAAAACCGAACGCCCACCTCTACTTTTAAGTCAACTAAATTCTGCCATATACTCAACAACCACCATCTCATATTTTTAGTTTGACCTTTCTTCCAACTGTCACTTTATGTATAATTACGAGGTCTAACGTTTTCTTTTGTAAAAATACATACTCCCTCAAATTCTTCCAAAAAATTATTTACATACTTTAATTTTACGGGCAACCTAATACACTTGTGATCGTTCGATCGTTGGTTATGAGGAATTATTCATGTAAAATAATAAAACAAGCATAACTAGTGTACTATTATATTTAGTAGTATTTTAGTTGTTATACATGTATATAATCCAGCACACAAAATACATTATTTGGTTACTAGTTTATAGTCCCGCATTATTAAAATATGTAAATATGTATAAGTTATGAATCAATTATGTATAACTTAATACAGTATTGAAAATGGAACAATTAATACATGAATAACTAAATTCTTCATAACTAACCCTGCGTTACTAATGTACTTGCATAGCTCTAACCACCAACCAAACGACCCCTATTTTTGTTTGAAATGAAATTGATATCACCTTATAGCTGATGTGGCAAAACAAATAAATATAATACTCCATTTGTCCAATTTAGGTGATACATTTTTTTTTTAATCTATCCCAAAAAGAATGATATATTTTATATTTAAAAATAATTTAACTTTAAGCTTTCTCTTTTACCCTTAATGAAATGATTTACAGTCACACAAATATATATATGACTTATTTAGACCACAAATTTCAAAAATCTTCTTTTATTTCTTATATTCTATGCCTAATTAAATTATATCACATAAATTGAAACGGATGAAGTACAAAACAGGGTGAGTAAAGTTAAAAATAGATATCTTTGGAAAAAAACAGATTTCTTTTTCTCCGTCAAGCTTCTTCTATATTCTGGCCCTACCCTACTTTTCTCATTACCACAAAACTTCCCTCACTGACTTTATTAAGTACTCCCTCAGTCCCAATTTATTTGAAGGTTGATCAGTTTGAAAGTCAAACAGTTTTTTCTTTGACTATTATTTTCTCTAATTATTTTTATATAGTGTAAATTATTAATTATACAGATTTATAATATTTTTATGCAGTTTTTAAATATGTACATTTTATTATAAAATACTCAAAAATATATGTTTAAAATTAAATCAAAGAAAAAATTGTTTGACTCCCAAAGTGATCAACCTTCAAACAAATTGGAATGAAGAGAGTAACTTTTTACTTGATAATCATCAAATACAAATCTAATTAAACCAATATAATTTATTTAAAGCTAAATGACAAGACTTGACTAGAAAGGGTTTGGTGGTGAAATTGATGGTGAGATCGGTGGTGGGGGTGTTTGGTGAATTATCAATTTCTTCGTATTAGACGAGATCAATTTTCAATACCAATTCCAATATAGATGTGGTGGGCTCCAGTGAGGTTTTGCAATGGTGTTAGACTGCATTTTGTCAAGGATTATAAGCTAATTGTTGTAAGGGATCTCTTTGGTTGTTGTATGAGGAACAATGGTGATCTTGTTGTTGATGAAACCAACGATGGTGATAATATGGTGGTGGGTAGTGAAGGAAAAAAAGAATAAATTAGAAAGAGAAAGAAAAACAGTGAAAATTTTAAATTTATTGCATTTCCAACATGGCACGTGCCTGTGGAGCACTTAACACCATGAAATTGGTGAGTATTATAGGGTGATATTAGTTCAACTTCAAACAAGTAGAGGAAATGTTTAGGTCATTTGTAAAGTTAAAGTGTGTAAATGATTTTTTTCGTAAAGTTAAAGTGTAAATGATTTTTTTCAAACAACTTTAAGGTGCACCTTAGATACTTCCTCTTTTCTTTGCTGAAAACTTATGATCTAATAAAATATATTCCCTTATGTTGAAAATTGGAACCATGTTTCTTTCTTTTGTGTGATATATGAAATTTTTTGGTTCCTGTATTACAAAATTAATATTAAGATACGTGTTGATTCATTTACTAGGAAAGACCGGAAGAATGGAATCAAATTATTACATTTGTATTAGATTAGGTACACGCTAGAAGAATACCTAGAAATGCATATGTACTATAGCCGTTTTCAGGGGCGGATGCAGGGAGCTCGTGAGGGTATTCACCCGAACATCCTCGTCAAAAAATTACACCATATATATAAGGTATTTTTTTTATTTTTTATCTAGATATATAGATTTTGAATATCCCGAATACAAAGAAGAGGCTGGTTTAGTGGTTTAGTGTTTTTAATTTAACCTCCTCAAATAAAATTCTCGAATCTGCTAACGACCGTTTGGCTAAAATTTGAGTGAAGAAAAGAAAAATCACTTTGTCACTTGTCTTCAAAGAGAATTTGAGAGATTGAGAGCCTTCTCCTACTCCATTAAAATATACAACATTTGGTATTAGAACTACTTGTATCGCGGGACATGAGAGAATCAGAATTTTGGAAGATTCGAGGGAATGAATCTTCATATTGAAATGAATGTGAATGAGATTAGTTACTATAGCTATCAAGATCTTTGGGATAGAGAAGAACCAGCTTGAAGAAATTATTTTGATAGGTGGACTACCACGATTTCAAAAGTTGAACTTTTGGAGGACTCTTTTAGGTCTTGGATCCCAACGAGCGTATTATGATGATAGTTATCAAGAAGTATGTATGTGTATACATACATATACATACATATACATACACATATACCATATACATACATATACATACATATATATATATATATATATATATATATATATATATATATATATATATATATATATATATATATATATATATATATATATATATACATATACATATATATATACATATATATATATGAAAAAGTCGAAGTGAAGAAAAGAAAATCACTTGTCACTTGTATGTGAAAAGAGAATTTGAGAGATTGAGCTCCTCCTACTCCATTAAAATATACAACATTAGGTATTAGAACTACTTGTATGGGACATGAGAGAATCAGACTTTGGAAGATTCGAGGGAATGAATCTTCATATTAAAAATGAATGAATGAGATTAGTTACTATAGCTATCAAGATCTTTGGGATAGAGAAGAACCAACTTGAAATTATTTTGATAGGTGAATTTCAATACGATTTCAAAAGTTGAACTTTTGGAGGACTCTTTTAGGTCTTGGATCCCAACGAGCGTATTATGATGATAGTTATCAAGAAGTATGTATGTGTATATATATATATATATTCAATGATATATAAGATGAGGCTTGTTAGTTTTTAATGGAGATAGAGTTCTTATCTTATGTAAGTGTTCCTACTCTACTTGGTCTACACCTCTCAGAATTATATTAACAACCTCATTAACTCCAAATCTTATATGGTATCAGAGCTAAAGACTCACGTCCAGTTTCAATGGCCTCATCTTTAATCTTCAATGTCTCATCTCAAACTGCAAATCCCGTACCCCCACACCCTCCCTACAAACTTTACTCAGTCAAATATAATTAAGCTTGACATTAACAATTCTGTTTTATGAAAGTCTCATGTCCTACCTATGATAAGGGGACATGATTTTTAAAGGAACGTTGATTGGTACACATGTATACCATGTGAAATTTGTCTCAAGTAGCAGTGATGCTAGTTCATCCTGTGAACCTGGAGTGAATCTAGAATATCTAAACTGGAAAAAGTAGGATCAATTGCTTCCGGGATGTTATCATCCTATTTGATCGGGTGGGTAGCCTGTACAAGTTTTTTTGATATTGTACTTTATATTTAATCTTCGAGAAATCCATGTTTACCTCACACTCAAGGTAAGAACAATGCGGTTTCACATGCAGTTGCAAATAACTATAGAAGACACTATTTCATGGTGGATTAACTTCAAAAGATGAAGACAATAGGTAACAACCTTGCAGCTGATTCTCAAACTATCAACGATGAGGATCTAGTTTTTTATATTCATGGTGTTGTAGGACCTAATTAAGACACACTTGTTATTTTTGTATTATTTAGTATTGAACTTATCTCGCTTGTTTATCTTCATGGGCTACTAATTAGCCATGAATATCATCTTGAAAAACCAACCCTATTGAGCAAACCTTGGTACATACTCATCTCACTACTCGAGCACTAAATGAGCATAACAATAAGAGGAACAATAACTATAACCAGATTCAAGAAGGACGATTGGACATAGAAGTGGACAAGGTGGAGAAAGTTTTTCTAGCCAATATCTTCATAAACCATTCAACCGCTTCAAGCTATACTCCTGAGAAAATAATTAGAAAATATAAGCACAAACAATACATACTAATTACAAGACCATACAAGACACCATAACACTAAACATTTTTTTTTGGTCAAACTGAAAAAAATTTATTCAACCAAGTGATAAGTTTATACACCACTGATTCTCTTTGGACTATGCAATCAGATCCTCTGCATTCCTACACTAAGCTAGCTGAAATTACATATAAAAGCTTAAACATAATAT
>NW_026724423.1:0-4675 GCF_029784015.1 Lycium ferocissimum
AAAAATTAAAATTTGATACGCACCACCCCGGAAAGGCCAATTTTAAAAGGTGCTCTTGTCGTAAACCCATGGGTCCCCTCATATGTGCGGGAAAAAAGAGATAGCCCCACGAAGTTCGGTGATTAGCTACCCTTTGGAGTGTTTGGTCGGGTGATGCGAGTTACGGTTCAAGACACAAGGGTGTCATCTATGGCAGGGAGATAAAAAAAAATTTGAAGTCGTTCATGTCCATTCCAGAAACCTCCCTCGAAAGAAAAGATCCCCTTTGTGTTTGGGGGGGAGAGGGAGATCGATTTTGAGGTAGATTATCTTTTAAGTTGTGGACTTCGTCGGGGGTTATGGGAAGCTCCTATTCTGCTATTCTATTCCCCCGGGAAAACAAAAATGTACCATGATCTAAGGATGTTTATTGGTGGGATGGTATGAAAAAAATAAAAGGTTTGTCCCGATCCGAATTGTGAGTCAAATGGCACGAAGCCCGGAGATTTACTGGGACTACGGAATTTCGACATAAAGGGAGGTAATTGTTACACCTTGGAAATTTTTTTTTTTTAACGTATAGTGAATAGACTAATGGAGGGCACGCGTATAAAAATGTTTTATAAGTAAGAAATGCATTTGAAATTTTAAAGACATTTGAGGTGGGGGAAGAAGGTTGTCAAGGAAAAAAAGGGATATGGTTTTTTCGGTAAGATTTACAATGAAAATTAATTGTTATACCCCGTACTTTTCGTTGGAATATTCTAATTTGGGTTTGGGCAAGCATGGACAAGACTTTTAATTTTTTATTTTGTTGATTTTTGTTTTAATGCACAAGTTGCATATTCATCTTTTCTTTGGTATGGAATTTTGGGAAAATTTGGAATAAGAAAAAAATTTGGGGCAAAAAGTAATTATGAAAAGTTAACATTTCATGAGAATTTGGGCTAGAAGTAAAATTTTTGGGAAAACATAATTTATGAAAATGGCCATATGTGGGTGTGGGCCAAGGCCACTTTGTAAATTATATTTGTAGAGACGTTTTATAGGCCAAAGGATGACCAAGTCAAAGGGAAAATTTTTCATCTTTTTTGGGCAAGAAAAGTCTAGATAATTGGAGAGAAAAAGAAAGGGGCAAAGCCACCACACACACACACACATATATATATATATTTTTGGACATGTGATGAAAAAACAAGACAATTATCATTCATATCTCAAAAATTGGAGAAAACAAGAAGAGAAAAAAAGCATTCCCCCCTAGCCAAATTTTGGGCCCTGGAAATTGATGGAGAAAAATTATTTTCTTCTATGTTTTTAACTATTTGGGAAAGGGCCCAAACAACTGGTGGTTGTTAGCAAACAAAACCCTTGTTCATCATTCCCAAACCCCCCAAGGAAGAACAAAGTGGAAAATTTAGTTTTTTAACCTCTTTAATATGTTTGAATGGTTTGGTTGTTGGGAGTGTGGGAAAAAAATGAAATTCATGAAATATTGCAAGTTAAGTTTCGTGGTGTTTGTTGTGCCGTGGGATGGGTGTTGGTTAAGAGTGAAGAAGTTTTATTTAGGTTTGAAAGTTGTGTTTTGGGATTCAATGATCTAACGAAAATTTAAAGGTTCAAAGTGAAATTCATCATGTTGGGCGTTTTTAAAGCAAACGAATTGATGTAATTTTCGTATTTATGATAATAATGTTGTTAAAGTGGGTTTGTTGGTGTAGTTTGTGAATTTTGAAGAAAGAAATGTGTTGTTGTGGTTTCCCTTATGGAAGTTGGAAGGTTAGGTTCCAGGGTTTTTGTTTGGGTTGTTTGAATATTGAAAGGGATTTTTTAACCCTTTTTGAAACTTTTTTGGGAATGGTTTTGGATTGGTATTTGAATACGATCTTTGATATTATTTTAATTTTGGGAATTTTAATTTAATATGTATGAATGTTGTCGAATTATGTAGAAAGGAGTTATTAATGTTAGAATCGTTTGGAATTGCTCATGGATATTGTTGATGTGGTTGTTGGTATTCCGTTGGATTTTTGGGCCCGAGTTGAATTCTCGGGGGTTTAAATTTTTGGGAAATGCCCCCCCAAATTTCGTAGAAAAAGTAATGGCTTGGAATTGGATTATTCGATGTTTATGACTAATATTCGATATCCATTGACGTTGTGTAGACCTTGGAGAGTCGAAACTTGAGTTTGGATTAGCTTGGGAAGCAAACGAGGTATGTAAAGCTTACCTTTCCTTTTTTTGGCATGTCTTAGATATGAGAAAGGTACGATATGTTATGATTTTTGGGGGTCCTCATTCGAAATTTCGAACATTTTATGATTCACACTCGTTTCTTGATGTTGCATTTTGATACGGTCGGATTATGGTCCTTATGTCTTTTGTATGACTAAATTAAAAAAGTTGCACAAAAATTTTTTTTTTAAAAAGAGTTTTGTTCCTAAACGATTCGAAACTACGAACGTCCGTAACTTTCAAAAAAGGGGCCCCTACGTTTTGATATCTTCGCAAATGATTTCATAACGTATAACGACTTTAATTTTCTTAGGGGGGCCCCGGTTTGGGGTTTGACGCTCGTCCGTGGGCCCCGTGACCTTTCTATTTTTGCTTTTAACGACCTATTTTTGGAAGAAAATCTGATTTGACCAATTTTTTTGGCCTATAAAAGATGGTTCGTTTCGATTAACCTATTAAGTCTTTGAAAATGTTTTAAAGATTTGGTTACTTATGATTCCCCTTTCATTCCCTTTTACATTTTTCTTGATCCCGGCCCGGGGTGTGTGATATTGACCGGGGGATATTTGTTCGGTATGTGTGACATTGACCCGGGGTACTTGACCGCGGTAGTGTGATATTGAGGCCCGGGTTCTTGACCGCGGTATGTGTGATATTGGCCTTGGATCCCGACCGCGGTATGTGTGACATTGGCCTTTTTATACTTGACCGCGGTTGTGATATTGACCTTTTTATTCTTGACCGCATGTGTGATATTGACCGTTGGATTCGGCCGCGGTAGTGTATATTTATATTGCCGCCGGGTATTTGGCCGCGGGATGTGTATATGTGATTTTGAAGTCCGGATTATGATGGCCCATAAATGTCCCTCAAAATGATTTGGTGTATAGTGATTTTTTTCGGGCCGGATTATGATCCTTGGTTTAATTTTTTCATATGATTTTTTCCTTTTCATATATATGAGACAAACGTTTTCAAAAGAAATCTAAGCATTTTTGGATTTGGGTTATCCCTTTGTCTTCCCTATCGCCATTATGATTCGTCTTCGGTGCAAGCCCTTTGGTATTCGGATTTTTATGCTCATTTTCTTGCACCCCTTTCTTTTTTTTTTCGACCTCGTTTTCGTAGCTTTTTTACATCTTAAACTATTCCGCCCGACCCCCCTTTCTTCGGGCCCGTTTTTTGGCCCCGCGGGAACCCACGGGGGTAGGGGATGTTGGAAAAAGATGTTTTGGGATTGGCGAGCTCCCTTTCCTCCGGTCCGCCGGGGCCCCAGTGCTTTTGTATGGTATCTAGATTTAAGAGACTTTGCAAAGGGTCGTGTGTGGATATGTCGGTTTTTTAAGCCGGCCCGTGGGCCCTGTATTATTATGCATTATTTTGCGGTTTTTTGTTGGAAAACGGCTATAAACCCATATATCGACGCATTATGTTACCAAAATTTGTTATGACTACGATCTTATTTGATTTGAGAAAAGGGCAAAGATGTTCTTTTAAAATTTTCCTTGCTTTTGACACGTTGTGCGGGGCCCGGGTGATTATGTGATTACGAAAGTCCCGGGGGCCCCCGGCCCCAGGTGGGGGGGCCCGTTTTACGCCCCATCGAAAATTAGGGTGTGACATTAAGATGGTTTAAGATGTTTTTGGGGAAAAAAAGGGAATTTCCCCCCCATTGGTATTGAGGTGTTAAACAAGTGTTAAGA
This sequence comes from Lycium ferocissimum, assembly GCF_029784015.1. Classification (NCBI taxonomy): domain Eukaryota; kingdom Viridiplantae; phylum Streptophyta; class Magnoliopsida; order Solanales; family Solanaceae; genus Lycium; species Lycium ferocissimum. The sequence goes on from NW_026724423.1 coordinate 3,918, forward strand.
AGGTTCCATAAGGATTGGAGATCAAACGAGTCGACGAGAATTAATTTTGGGTAGGCCCGCAAATATGGTCCCAAAATCCGGCCGTATGTCCCGGGGGTTTGTTTCCCCCGAAGAGGGGGCCCTTTAAAGGACCAAACATATTGGGCCGGACATCTTGGATAAAATATAGGACCGTATGTTGGTCCGTATGCCCAGTCGGGGCCAATTGTTAAGTTGATATAAGGACTAAATTCATTTATTTTATTTCATTTTCACTCCACACCTCGAACCCTCTACAATTTCCCTCTTCATCCCCAAGAACCCAAAGAAATCTAAATTTAACTTCATCAAACCAACAAATCAAGTGTAAGAAACTCTTGAAGTTATTGGCCCAAAAAATTCCAATGGAAGTGAACTAGGGTTTTGGTGCAACGAAGTATTTCCACTCAAGGCTTATTCCTACACTATCTAAGGTAAGTTTTTTCGTATTTTCATGTTGTTTAAGGGGATTGAGAGTTGAAACACTTGGATTGTAGAATAATATAGAAAATGGGTCATGAATATGTGAATAGTGTCATTTTGAGTAGTAGTTTGGAATGAGCCATGAACATTGATAAGTTGTGATTGTAAGTATGTTGTGAATGACGTTTAGACCATGGGATAAGTATTATATGTGATAAAACGTAATAGTGAACTATGACCATGATTATGGAGGAATTGAAGTGATATTGTGAAATGTGGATAATGCAGATGAATGATGATTATTGCCTATAATATTG
>NW_026724424.1:0-10887 GCF_029784015.1 Lycium ferocissimum
TTTCAAACACAATATATATATATATATATATATATATATATATATATTGTGTGTGTGTGTGTGTGTGTGTGGGGTGGTGTCACATGACCCCATGCCCCCTTTTTCTTTTTTTTTTTTTTTTTCTTAATTTTCTAGAATTTTTTTTAATTTTATCAAAGAACAAATTTGTTTGCTTGCCTTGTCATCTTTGCCCATATATATATATATTTGGCCCTTACAAAATATAAGATGAACACATGTTCCATTACATGGCTTGCTACAATTGACCAAAATGTAAATATTGGCCCATAGGCAATGCTTCGAAGAAGTCATGAACTAATAATAATTTCCAATTTCCAAGTTTGCCCTTAATATTCCATGACAATAATATTTATAAGCGACTTGCGCATTCAAACAAAACCGGAAAATGGCCTTGCCCTTAACTTTCCGCAACTTGCTCGGAGTGTCCCAATATACAAAAATGCGGGATATAACATCCTTCCCCCCTTTAGAACATTCATCCTCGAATGTTCAACTAGCCTTACAGGGTCGCATAAGCACCTCGGGGGAGCTCCCTTTTTCATAGCTATTGCCATCCTTCTGTTATATCCCGCATTTTTGTTGTCACGCCCCAATTCCATGGGACGTGATGGGCACCCGACCCCACATCCGAGCCAGCGAACCTACGAATTCCTTTCAAGCACATGAAATTTTTTTTTCCAATCTCTGAACGGAATAATCTTGAAATACATAATGAGGCTTTCAAATTTTACAAAGTCTGTAATTATACAAAATTAACTACATAACACAAATCGACATGTCGGCTGATGGAGCCGCTGACAGACTGACATACCATACCCACAACCCTGTCTGCAAAGTCTTTAACACAGATCCAGAAAATCAAATCGTACGTACCGACTCGGCGACTCCGGGGAAGATGGGAGCTTGCCACCGCCGGAACGTCTTCTATAATCACATCAAGCCTATGCGGGGTACTGCGCGCATAAACGCCCCCCGAAGAAAGGGTTCGATTTTAATATGTACCGAGTACGTAAGGCGCGCAATACAAATAAACAAAACTATAATCAAACAACTATCAAGCAAGTATATATATGACTCCGAGTACCGACACATACCTCTCGACACAATTCCATACAAAAAACTCGTTTACAAGCCAAAAGTATACGTAAAATAAAGGGTCAATCAAAATACCTAAAATGCTTAATTTGCATTCGCGCACATCGCATGTCCGAAGAGGCGCGGAAGATACGAGCGCCGGTGATGTCACACGTCGAAATGTAATACGAACGTACGGAAAGTGCCCGTATGATATCATATAACGGACGAATACGTAACATACAAATCGTACGTATGCCGACATACATCGGACGTAGCAAGCGAACGTAGCGTAAGGCTCGGAAGATGACATATGTCGGACGTAATACCGAATGCATGTCAAAATCATAATTCTCATACGTGTATGACGTGTCCCGCCCTTCGATGAGGAACTCGTGAATAGGATCATGCATAGCGTGCAATCGATGTTATATATGCAAACAACGTGTCCCGGCCCCTTTATTAAGGGACTCGGTAGATAAAATCATGCATACCAGAATCATATGTACATAACGTGTCCCGGCCCTCTACTGCGGGTCTCGGTGAATAATAATCATGCGCCATCCTGGCCACCGTCCCCACAACATTTCATCATAATTGTCACGCCCCAATCTTCATCAGGGCGTGACGGGCACCCGACTCTCGTCAGAGCCGAGCGGACCCTTAAACGTCGACTCAAATTTTTTTTTGTAAATGAAATACCAAAATTAGCACGCGTACCAAGACATCTCAAACATAATATATATATACACGACATAGAATAAGGCGAGCCAAAAAAGGCCTCCGCCATTTCTCGTACAACAAAATAACGGCCGACGAGGCCAAATAGTAACTATAACTCCCACGGCTGCTCGCGTACTTCTAAAAGAGTAAGACCCCGTACAATACATAAAATTATACCAAAGAGGGGCAATGCCCCTCCGAAGCAAATGGAGCCGCCCTCGACTCCCGCGGGGACTTCCTCTAAGTAGCCGGGATTCCCCGCGCCCCGGACCGCAAGATGAAACGACCCCGAAGAGAGGGGGTCGACGAATATGTACTTGAATATGTAAAGCATCACCGAAGCAAGAAATAGGAGAGTTCAACGGTAAGCAAGTTTAGATTACATCGTAAAAAGTACAAAAAAGCAAGTTTAGATTACCCGACATATGAACTAAATATTTAAATAAAATAGTCCTTGAGATGACTACCGCTTCCTACTAATAATAATAACAATAATAGTAATAACAATAGCAATATCAATAATAATAGTACTAGTAATCCCCGCCGAGGCGTGCCGGTTCCGACACACGTCTATCCCGGCCCCGGACATGCCGGTCCGGAATAAAATAATGGCCTTCGGCATGTCGGTCCAACATACGTCTATCTCCGGCCCCACCCGGACACTTTGGCCCCGACATAACAATCCTAGCCTTCGGGCATGCCACTCGTGACATACGGCTACCCCCGGCCCCATCGGGCATGCCACTTGTGACATCATACTAATCCTAGCTCCCCGGCACACACACAACACACAATACTAATAAAATTCACACCCCTTCGGAGTGGTTTTGGAAAATCTGAATAATAAAATATCGCACTCCCTTCGGAATGGTTTTGAAAAGTTTAAATAAAATATCGCACTCCCTTCGGAATGGTTTTGAAAAGTTTAAATAAAATATCGCACTCCCTTCGGAATGGTTTTGAAAAGTTTAAATAAAATATCGTTTAGTAGTTAGGGCAATAGCCAAAAGTTTTCCTTCAATTGTGGTGTAAAATAAATCAAGTAAAACGATAGCGGTAATCCTAGGAATAGTGGGTCCGCCCCGGGCCAACGGAGGTGGCGTACATGGGTCATGCCTATCGAACCTCATAATATCATTAATAATTGTTTTGGAAGTGGTCGGATTGGATTCGGACAAGTTTTTGATATTTAAGGCCAAACTAGTCAATTGTGACCTATTTGGTTCAATTTCATTGGACGAAAACGCTCCAACTTTAGGTGTGGTCCGAGATGTGGATTGACCCAAAGGGTCGAACGAATGTCACACCCCAATTTCCGATAGGGTATGATGGGCACGACCCTTACCTAGGGCCGAGCGAACCCGGCCCGACTAACGTAACACTCATAACCATACCGGGCCACAAAACATAACATACACACGTAATGAAAATTTTTCGAAAACAAACATGCCTTTCGTTTTTTTTTTCAAACCAAATAAAATCGTAATCGTATGAAAAACCGTAATATAAGGCATAACGGTGCTTCCGGCTTATATAGCCGCTTGCCAAACACCATCGGTAGCATAATGCATACAAACACACCGCTTACGTAGCCGCTTACAAAAAACGACTCGACATATCATACAATCGACACCTGCCCGCAAAGTCTCTATCATAACTTCGAACACCATACAAAAGCACCGACTCGGGCAAAGACTCGGAGGAAATGGGCTCGCCAATCCAAATGATCTTCTCCTCGCCAACATCACCACTATCCGCGGGTACCGCGTGGCATGAAACGCAGCCCCCGAAGAAAGAGGGTCAGTACGGAATATGTACTGAGCATGTAAAGCATAGCATACATCAAACGAGGCCATAACCGAAGTGGGAAATACAAAAAAGTAAAATCGTAACAACCCAATTACTCAAGTACTTACATCCGACACACACAAATTAAACATACTCATACCGAACACATCATAATCTGTCATACGAGATAACATTAACCGATGTGGGATTTGTCTAGACCAATGTGGAATTTTACCCTCATCAATTGGATTTGCCCCCACCATCGGTGAACAAACTCATCATAGCATCATACATTATCACATACCAAATGCGGCCCATAGGACCGGCGGACGTAACGTGGTCGCCACCTATCCGGCGCCACAACACAAGATAACACCGTAAGTTTCCAAATCTCCGTATCCCCGAACATAACACATCATCACAACACACGAAGCCATATCACAAAGATAACTCCATAAACGGAACCCGGCCCTATGGCGAGGTCTCGGAACCGTAACACAAAGATAACTTCGAATATATCACAAAGGCGCACGATCATACATACCTCGGATCCGGAAAGAGGTAACACAAAACGCACGAACGGACGTAAGTAACCACACGCATATCGACATCATCACGTACTCAACCGAATGATCAAAACGAACCTTCTTTTTTTTGAAAATCCAAAACCATAGTCAAAACAAGTTTTCTCCCGAATCTCGCTCGGGGCATGTCAAACCGAACTTTAGAAACCGTTGTTACACGTCAAAATCATAGGCGTAAAATCCTTATTTCCAACTCGACGGAAAAATAAATAATCATCGTGAAGAAAATATTAAATTTTTCGAAAAATCCATAAAGGTAGCCTAGAAAGGCCGCGGGCCCCACGGACGGGTGCCGACCCCCGTCCGAGCCCGACTACGAGGGGTAGGGGAGAGTGATGCCTTATGAACTTACATATTATGTTTTGGGGCGTTTCGAGGCCGTATGCAAAAGTTACGGACGTTTGAAGTTTTCGAGTCGTTTAGGCATATATCTCTTTTGAAAAACAAAACTCTTTTAAACCAAATTCTTTTGAAAACGTAACTCTTTTGCAACCTTAGAAATTTAGTCATACAAAGACGTGAGGATCGTAACTCGACTGCATTAAGGGTACGAATAATAAGAAACATATAAAAATCGCTTACGCAACACTTCAAACTCAATCATATCCAAGACATACGGAACATACCAAGGATGCCAACATCAAGCAAATACGAATCACAAACCTACTCAAAATTTACGAATGGAGTTACCCAAAGGCACAAATCATGTCATACCTTAATCCGTCTAAGACATGCCAAAAGAAAAGAAGTAAGCTTTCACATACCGGCTTGCCTCGTAAGCTAATCCAAACGTAAGTTCGTCTTCTCAAAATCTACAACAACATCAATAGGCATCGAACATTAGTCCAAATAAAAGGATCCAATCCCAAACCATTGCTTTTTCTACCAAAAATTGGGCAGCATTTCCCCTATATATTCACCAACCCCGAGAATTCAACTCGGCCAAATCGTCAACAACAATACCAACAACCATTTCAGCAACATCATAAGTAATTTCAAACGCATTCTAACACTAACAAGTCATTTCCACATACTTCGACAACATTCCAATTATATTCAACTTAACTACATATTTTCAAACTACTACCAACGATCGCATATTCGAATAACAATTCAAACCTTTCAAACACAAATCAATAACATTTCCCACAATTCACAAAATTGTTCAAAACAATCCAACCAAAACATAAGGCAACCCGAAACCCTCCAAGTCCAAGGAAATATCAACAACACATTTCTTTTCTTCCAAACTCATAAACCATACTAACAATTTCACACATTGACGACATTATCTTCCACCAATTCATGAAACCACATTAAAATTTCTTAAGGTTCTAAATCAGCCCACCAACAATTACAACACCAACTTGGCACATTAAGCTCTTATTTACCTCATTGGATTCATGACGACAACAACCAAAACATACCAAATAAAATCAATTCGCTATAAGCTACCAAAAACAGCCCCATTCTACATATTCGGCCAACCCTCAACCTACACCATTCCATAAGTTTCATTCACTTTCTACACATTACCATAACACACAAACATGTTGTATACAATTAAATCACTATCATCACACCATACACACAACACACGGCCAACCTTCAACTTTCACAACTCAACTTTAACATCCATATTTTCATGATTTTAATTCATTTTCACACTCCACAACATCCACAACTATCAAATTACATCACATAAAATTGGTTCGTCATGCTTACATCAACAACATACACCCACGGCTACAACTCCCAACATACAACCTCTCATGATTTTCCATCCATTTCCATGCACCATAACACGTTCAACACATCCATAAAACATGTAAAGAAGGATTAAATCTTACCTTTTCTTTAGCTCCTCCCTTTGCCCCTGAATTTTCTGGAAATTTTTGGAAGTTTTGGATGAAAAAAATGAGATTTTAACACCTTAAAACGGACTGCTGTCGGTTTTCTGTAGCCAATCTTTGTAGCAAGATCGTAGCGGTGCATGTAGCGGATGCCGGGAATACTGTTCTCGTCGACGAGTTCAGTTTGTAACGTCTATAATTCTCTACTCCGATGTCCTATCAATGAACGGTTGGTTGCATTACAAACTAGACTCGACGAACTTCATTTTAGGACTTTGAACCACCTTAAAACTCCACATATACTATGAGATATGCGCCTCCAAAGTTAACTAAAATCCGTCCCGCGTTTCTCAAATTTTCGTCGAACTTATTTTCTTCAATTTGCTCAATCCCGAAATATTCCGAAATTCTCCATACATGATATTTATCACTTATTACACTAATAATGGCCATGTTCCCGTGTTTCAAAATATTCTTTCCGATTACGACTTACGAGATCGTAATTCACCCTTTTTCTTCGTTGTTACGTACTTTCCATGGCTTGTGCCTTTCAAAACATCTCATTACTACGATGAGGTACACGTCAAACTCATGCTCTGAAAACGCGGGGTATAACACTGAAGCTAGCACACCTAGATCATGCCATGAAAAGGAAATAGAAGGCTTTACATACCTTACGGATGTCTTATACTCGCTTAAGCTCAATTCCCGTTTCATGGCCCAATCCGCAAATGGTCAAAGTTACCAAAGGTGAGTTTCAGTTTTGCGAATTCAACTTAAGCCCATACTTGTCTACCAAAATTCCTTCACAGCATCTCCCTTTATAAATATAGCATCCCCGAGATTCAACTCGGCTCGAATAACAACAACCAACCCAACAACAACATCAACAACATCAATAATCTCTACAAAGCACATATGAACACAAATAGTCTTTCTTTCTACATAATGTATCAACTTCCGTTCTAACTTCACACCTTTCATCCAATATCGACGTTTTCATATTTATCTACTAATTCAAGACCATTCAAATACAATCCGAACACACTTCTCATTATTCTACAAAATATACAAAATCTCCATCAAACCATAATTCATCCCAACTTCCCTCAATTGCAACAAAATTACAAAATTGCATTGTCATCTTCCAATTTCATTCACAACAACACTAATTCACACCTTAGACCATTACTTCCACAAATATATAAAAACCATATAGAAATCATATAATTTCTCATAACAATATACAACCAACTTTCATGCTAACTCAATTCATTAACCTTTCTTTACATCACAAAAGCCACGACAACACACTTAACATACTAAGAAAAATCAAATTCTCTCCTCCTCCACACAACATGGCTCACGGCCACAACCCTTTTTCACATACACACACGCCATGCACACATACGTCACACTTTCATAATTCTTGTCTAATTCTAATCATCATAACATATAAAGTCATTCCATAACATGAAACATAAGAATCTTACCTTTTTCTTGAATTTTCAACTTTTCGCAACCGGAGTTTTCTTGTTTAACTAATTATACCACGTCGACAAGCACCTTGAACTTGTTAAGAATTCAAGAAGAAAGGAATTCTCACATTAAGGTTGGATGGCTTGAATTTTTTTTCTTCTTTCCCTTTCTTTTTCTCTCTTGGCCGTTCCTCTCTTCTCTTTGTTCTTGATTTCTCTTTTTTTCTTGAAGTTTCTAAGGATAGCCATGCTTATATAATTGGCACATGGGAAAATTTAATTAATTTGGTGGGTTTGGGCCATGGGTTGGCCGGCCACCCTTCCAATTTTGGGCCTCAATTTCTTATTTTTTTTTAGCCCAATTAGCTAGGAATCTTATTTTGCAAATTCCCGAAACAAATTTCCAAGATTCCAATTTTGCCCTTGGCCTTGCTCGATATCCCCGCATCCATACTTCCATAAGCAACATTCCCATATTAGAAAGAAATCCAAACATGACCTTATTCCTTATAAATCAAGGTTATTTCCAAATTTTCAAATACGCAAAAATGCCGGATGTAACAATAATCACATACAGATAACGTGTCCCGGCCCGCAAGTACGAGGGACTCGGTGAATAATGCAGAAAAGTGCGCACGAGAACATGTCCTGGCCCGGGACTCAGTGAATCAGAATCGTATCGTGACGTACACACGAGATCATAACATGCCCGGCCCGGACTCGGTGAAAGATACATTGAGTCGCGCACGAGCGTAGTAGTGCGAAACATATGCATATGAAATCGACTATGAATACATACGCTTATTAACATCCGAAGATTCGTAATACTCTCGGTTCTTCCGGTTAGCATCGGAGAGTTATAAGCATTTAACATACAGAAACCTCTTCGGACTTTCCAAGCGATCCGGGGTCGTGTACGGAGAACATTAAGACTTACAGAGAATATTCATATCAACTTACTTATACTCAAAGCTTATATATCACTCTTATGTTTGCAGGCTTATATCGGATTTTCTATTTCAGAATATTTACATCAGCGCGCTTATATCAAAATATTCCTATCAAATCATTCGTATCGGAGCGTTTATATCCAGATAGTCGAACCGTAATGCTCATATCCGAGTTACCGAATACTTATAACAAACTCGGGACATTAGTCAAAAGTTTCCTTAAGAATCGTACGGAAATAAGACAAATAAAGCAATATACATAGGTCTCGGGTGTTGTGGGCCCACCTCGGAGCAAATCGGTAGCGAACCTAAAAATGTGGTCATTATGTCTCATTACATTAACCTTGAAGATTTCAAGTCATTCCGGTTCCATTTCCAAGAGTTACGAACATTTGAACATTTATTTACAATAAAGCATAACTCATTTAATTCAATACTACTGAGCGAATAGTAACCAAATTCAAACTCGAATTTCTAGAATTAGAGTGGCCCCCGAGGCACACGTTCAAGCCTATGACGTCTAAGACATGCCAGAGAAGGAAGGGGAAAGCCTTACATACCTTTTCGCTCACGCTTGTGCTACTCCAAATTCCGTTGCAAGCTTGCCAAAATCCGCAATTTGGTCATGTTTGCCGATTACTATTCATGAGGCTTTAAAATTCCAATCTTGGATTCGTTCTTGGCTACCGAAATTTCGGCGGCACCTCCCCCGTAAATGCACCATCCCGAGAATATGGCTCGGCCCAAATTAACATCAACAACAATCCGGAATTCAACCCGGCCAAACTATCAATCATAATATCACAACTACACTAACAACTCAACAACCAACTCAAGGTACATTCTAACAATTCCACCAACATAGTGCTTCCTTTAAGGGCTTCCCACTTTAATGAAAACTATAACAACTCCGTAATTCATACGCCACAATATCATACTGATCTCGTATCTTCCATGCATGCAAGAATCATTATATTCAATTCACATGATTTCTACAATAAACCTTCAACTACACAATCATTAAGCTTTTTTTTTTTTCTTCCCAACATAGAATCTACAACACAACATCCCAAACATACCAAATGACATTAGTTCTTCACCCCATTCAACACAACACATGCAAAGCCAAACTCAACATTCACGGCTCAACATCAACTCCAATCATTTAATGAGTTTCATTCATTTCTACATATTACAACAATACACAAACATGTTGAATACAGTTAATTCATCACCCCAACACCACCCTACATACACACGGCCAACACACCCCCACACGGCCACACACACAACATATATGCATATGGATTATTTTCATTCATTCTTAATACCATGATCACACCATATTAACTAGACCTTAATTCAAAATCTAAACATAGCACAACACACACACATGCTCCACACGGCCACACTTCATACATATAATCTCAATTCCAACTTACTATATTTCATGAATTTCCTTGTTTTAGCATACTACAACATACATGCAACCTCATAACACATAAAACACCATTGGTTCTTACCTTTCTTTCACAACTTCTTCACTTGGCTAAAGTGATGATTTTGCAACCAAGAGTGATTATCTCCTTCCCAACAATTATATCATGTTGAATAGCACCCTTGAATTAGTAGGAATACAACAAGAAATAAATTTTTTCCAAGTTTTCATGGAGGGAATTTTCCATCTCCATGGCCGAATAGGCCATGGTGTCTCTCCTCTTCTTTCCTTTTGTTTCTTCCTTCTTCTCTCCTCTTATACATGTATATATTCATTCATCTATGCATGCATGTGAGGGCACATGCCCCTCTCTAGATTCTTCTTTTTTTCCTTTTTATTTTCTAGAGTTTTCTTCCTTTTATTTTATTAAAAGATGACTTATTATTTTAGTCACCCTTTTCCATTCTTTTTTCTTCACATGGCCAATATGGCCCCTTTTGGAATTTTCTTGAATTCCCTTGTGAAATGACCATTTTACCCCTCGACTTTTCTCAATATTACGATTTTGCCCCTGGCCTTCCGCATTATTTTCAACCCTGTTTTGCAAATTTCTCCTTGTTACCCTTAACCTTTCTCAATATTTCCCATACAATAATAGTCATAAATAATTTTGTAACGACTTGCACATCAAAATGATTTTTGAAAATCGTCTCGTCCTTAACTTCCCACGACGACTTCAAAATATCCAAACGTACAAAGTACGGGCTATAACATTTGTGCAAGCGGATAATTCGAGACAATCGCGGGAGGACGACAAGCAAGGCCACATTTTCATTTTTATAAGCATATGAGTGACTTATGAAGCATTTAGAAGCGGAATTATTGAGAAAGGTCAAAGGCATAAAGGGGGAAACTCGTAATAAGCCTCGTGGAATTATGGAGGAAGACGAAGGGTAAACTTGGAATATCGAAAATTAG
>NW_026724425.1:0-5017 GCF_029784015.1 Lycium ferocissimum
AATAATGGGACTTTTGTCTTTGAAAAAAATGTGATTTTTTGTCCTTAAAGCGAATTTCTTGAAGTCGGTTTTTGTAGCTACGATCGTAGGCGGTGCTTTGTAACGATCTTGTGGCGGTACGCCTGCATGCCGCGGAAAATTTGTTTGCGTCGACGATTCGATTTGTAACGTCTATAATTCTCTACTCCGATGTCCTATCAATGAACGGTTTGTTGCATTACAAACTAGACTCGACGAACTTCATTTAGGATTTTGAAACACCTTAAAACTCCACATATACTATGATGAGGTACATGTCCAAACTTATGCTCGCGGGGTATAACACCTTGGATATTGATGTTGGCCGTGTATGTGTATTGTATGTCTAAGAGTGATGAATCAATTCTAGTTTGCATGTTGGTTGTTGTAGTGTGTTGGAATGAATGGAACTTTGAATGTTGGTGCTTGGCGTGGATTGTGGTGTGTGTGGCCGTGTAGGGGCTGTTTTGGAGGGAGCTTGGTGAACTAATTTAATGTGGTGTTTTGGTTGTTATTTGTTGTGGATTATGTGATAAAAATAAAGGTATAATGACTTATGTCGAAGTTGTAGTGTTGCGGGCTGTTTTGGAAGTCAATATGGTTCTATTATGTTTTCTTATAATTATGAAGGTAATGTGGTAATGTATGGGCGTTGACGTAGTTTGTGAAATTGAAAGAAAGAAACGTATTATTGTCGTATTCATTAAGTTGGAAGGTTTCGGGTTTCATAGTATATTGTTTGAATTGTCTTGAATACTTTGTGGATTGTCGGAATGTTCTTAAATCTTGTTTGGATGGTTGTTGGTTTGGTTGTTGTTGATATTGGCAAGGTTGAAATCTCGGGGTTGGTGAATATATGGGAAATGCGCGATTTTTGGTAGAAAAAGCAATGGTTTGGAATTGGATCCTTTAGCCTTTGGACTAATGTTCGATGCCTATTGATGTTGTTGTAGATTTTTGAGAAGACGAACTTACGTTTGGATTAGCTTAGGAAGCAAGCCAGGTATGTGAAGCTTACCCTTCTTTTCTTTTTGGCATGTCTTAGACGAAATTAAGGTATGACATGATATATGCCTCGGGGTAATTCCATTCGTAAATTTCAAGTAGGTTTGTGAATCGTATTTGCTTGTGCTGTAGGCATCCTTAGTATGGTCAGGCTGTGGTTTGTATGTTCTTGATATGGTTAAGTTTGAAGGATTGTGTAAGCAATTCGTATAAGTTCCTTGATGTTCGTATCTTTAACGCGGTTGAGTTATGACCTTTATGTCTTTTGTAGGATTAAACTTTTAAGGTTTCAAAAGAGTTCTATTTTCAAAAGAATTTTGTCTTTAAAAGAGACTTGTTCTAAAACGACTTCGAAACTACGAACGTCCGTAACTTTTGCATACGACCTCGAAACGCCCCCCAAAACATATATGTAAGTTCATAAGGCATCATTCTCCCCTACCCCTCGTAGTCGGGCTCGGACGGGGGTCGGCACCGTCCAAGTGGGGCCGCGGCCTTTCTATGCTACCTTTACAGATTTTTCGAAAAATTTAATATTTTCTTCACTATGATTATTTATTTTTCTGTCGAGTTGGAAATAAGGATTTTATGCCCATGATTTTGGCACGTAACAACGGTTTCTAAAGTTCGGTTTGACATGCCCCGAGCGAGATTCGGGAGAAAACTTGTTTTGACCATGGTTTTGGATTTTCAAAAAAAGAGGGTTCGTTTTGATCATTCGGTTGAGTCTGTGATGATGTCTGATATGCGTGTGGTTACTTACGATCTGTTCGTGCGTTTTGTGTTACCTCTTTCACCGGATCCCGGGCCGGTATGTGATCGTGCGCACTATGATATACTCTGGAGTTATCTTGTGTTACGGTTCCCGAGACCTCGCCGTAGGGCGGGTTCCGTTTATGGAGTTATCTTTGTGATATGGCTTCGATGTGTTGTGATGATGTGTGTGTGTTCGGGGATACGGAGATTTGAACTTACGGTGTTATCTTGTGTTGTGGCGCCGGATGGGTGGCGACCACGTTACGTCGTCGGGTCTGTGGACCGCCTTTGATATGTGATGATGTGTGATGATGTGATGAGTTTGATTACCGATGATGAGGCAAATTCCACATCGGTTAATGTCATTCCATATGACAGATTATGATGCGTTCGGTATGAGTATGTATGATTTGTGTGTTGGATGTAAGTATTTGGGTAGTTGGTTATTACGACTTTACTTTTGTACTCACTACTTTGGTTATGACCTCGTTTGATGTATGCTATGCTTTACATGCTCGGTACATATTTCGTCTTGACCCCCCTCTTCGGGGGGGCGTTTCGTGCCACGCGGTACCGCGGATGAGTAGGTGATGTTAGCGAGAAGATGCTCCATTTGGATTGGCGACTCCATTTCCTCGGAGTCTTGCCCGAGTCGGTGCTTTTGTATGGTGTTCGAAGTCATGATAGAGACTTTGCAGACAGTGTCGAGTGTATGATGCGTCGGGTCTGTTTTGTAAGCGGCTATGTAAGCCGGTGTGTTTGTATGCATTATGCTACCGATGTGTTTGGCAAGCGGCTATATAAGCGAGCCTTTGTTCGTGCGTTTTGTGTTACCTCTTTCACGGATCCGGGCCGGTATGTGATCGTGCGCACTATGATATACTGCGGGTTATGCGTATTCTTGTCACGACCCAACCCGTGGGCCGCGGCCCGGTGTCCAGAGCACGGGCACCCGTACGTACAAAAGCTCAAAAATAGTAACTCAAGTATTTAGAAAAATTTGGGCGAGTTTCCTCTGTTTGTCTTATAACGAAATTTAACACAACGCGAGAAAATACCAACAAAAAGGCACACGGGGCCAACATGTTCATATACACACGTATAGGCGGCGACAGGGGGGCGCGCGGTGGATAACCGCAAACACATAATACATACACGGATTTGTACGGATAGGACCATAACCACTCTTTATGTCTACGGGCCTCTAGTATACGAACGAGAATCGAGAAAGACGGGACGGGGCCCCGCCGTGCCCCGAATGATCATATATATACGGAACGAACGGACGACGGAAGATATATATACCAAAAAGTATCGGCTCCGGATCGAGGAGCTCTCAGTGACGGACGATGTCCCTAAGCGGCGGCGTATCACGCGCGCGTACGCGCGCGCGGGCATGTGGCGCGCCCCCGAAGAATAGGGGTCGGTCGAAAAATGTACCGAGTATGTAAAGCGGAAAGGTAACGAGTATAAAGCGTAATCAAAGACGGGAGTACGAAACATAACGGACGGAACTGCGATTAGAATCGAAGTACAAAAGGTAATACCTTGTCGAGACCTCGGAAAACATAGTACCAAAAGGTAAGTAATGCATATCGGATCATGTAATATCATGTGAACATATGTCGTGTCCCGACCTACGATAAGGGACTCGGTAGGTGAAATCATGCATAGCAAAATCATATTTTATATACGGACAACGTGTCCCGGCCACTTTATTAAGGGACTCGGTAATGTGGAATCATGCATGTCGGAATCATATATCATGTATACATAACATGTCGACCTCTGCGGGTCTCGGTGAATAATAATCATGAGCCGTCACGGCCACCATCTAGCATCGCGTCATAATCATGAACGGATAACGTGTCCCCGGCCCGCGAGTACGAGGGACTCGGTGAATAATACAAAGAAGTGCGCACGAGAACATGTCTGGCCCGGGCTCGGTGAAAAGACATATCATAGCTTGCACGAACGAGAGTAGTGCGAAACATATGCGTAAAAGTCCGGGACTCGACGGACGAATCCATAAATAGTCATAATACGTACCTTTCGGATGTGGCGGATTATATCAAATCGGAAGCTTTTGAGACTATTCGTGCGTATTAAACATATCATGGGACTTACAACGTTCGGAATGATCGTTCTTAAGCGGAGCAATACACATGACATATCATTTCAAGGAAATCGGACGATACTCGTATAGGTATATGTATGTCTTTTTGGGGGATGGCACGGTTGCTTACTTCGGATCGTATTTTTTAGGATCATGACTCATCATATTCATTGTTCGCAACGGTACGATCATCAAAAGATTTTGTTACACATTGTATAGAAATAAATTAATTAAAATCATAATAAGAGGTCTCGGAATCCGTGGGCCCACCTCGGGTCAAATCGGCGGCGGTCATAAGTTACGGATCATAGACTTTATAAAACCATTTATAAGCGTTTGGGACAATCCAAGTCCATTTGGGAAGGTTTCGTACATATAAATCATTTTGATGACAATGCGAAGAAATAGGTGCAATCTTCTTGAAACCGATTTTTGAGTACATTTTTCAATCTCGAATTCGAAGCGATACAATCGAGGCTCGCTTTCAAGCCTGTTAGACTCAGAACATGCCAAAGAAAGATAAGGAAGGCTTTACATACCTTGATTGTGCCTTACGCTCGTCCAATCTCAATTCCCGTGTTATATCCCGCACTTTGCATGTTCGAATATTTTGAGATGATTGCGATAAACTAAGCACAAGTATTATAAATCGTATTTCCCATATTTGGACATTTTGAGATAATTGTGGTAAGTTGAGAACAATGCTATGTTTTAGTTTTTCTTGATATAAGTTGGTTATGAAAAATTTAGATGCGAAAATATCGAAAAGACTAAGGGCAAAATCGGAATTTTAAAAATTTTGTGTCATGAATTATGAGTTAGCCACAAAGATTGGGCCAAAAATATATGGAAATGGCCAAGGGGTGGCCGGTTGGGGCCAAGCCCATGAAGGGCCAAAAGTGTGCAATTTAAATAAATAAAGGGGCAATATTAATCTAGAATTTTCAAGAGAGATTGAGAGAAAGAAAGAAGAAAGGAGAAGGAGGAAACCTGAACCATGGCCATTCGGCCATGGTCCCCAAATTTGTCATCAAATTTTGTTCCAAAAATTATTTTCTTGTGTATTCCTACTAATTCAAGGGGCCCACCTGGCATAAAATTATTTCGGAGGGCGTCGTTTTG
>NW_026724426.1:0-140634 GCF_029784015.1 Lycium ferocissimum
GAGCACCTTGAATTTGGACTTGGAGCTTTAAAGCCTCCGTTAGATATGGATCTTACATGGACATGTTAAAATTGGCGAATATAGTGACAAAAACTGTCCCAACATTTAGAGTGACTTCTGTAGTACCTAAATTCGCATGTTGGTATTCATTATATCTGGTATCAAGAAGGGAAAGGCGAGCTACAACTGGTTGGCCTTTCCTTCCATGATATGTTAATGCAATTCTAACAGCACCAAAAAGGATATGGGTGAAACCATGATTTTTCCACTATCTAGGAAAATCATCTGGAATCTGCAGAGTGATAAATTGTTCCTCTTGAGTTGGTAGAATAGGGTGCCGGTCAAGTTTTGAGGCACCAACATATTTTTTAGCTCCTTTGGGCTTTGGTTGGACCATAGAACGGATTTGTGACCACGGGGAACATGTCTTTTTAGCAAAAGCAGAATATGAGTTTATGAGGGGTAGGTCGGTGAGAGACACTTTGTTTTCATCGGGTAGGATATCAACTTCATAAAGGTAGTCATATTTGCAAGAAAGGGTTTTATACAGAGTGGGAGACATGTTTATTTTTGCTAAGGACTTACAAGGGTTGGACGCAGATGGTAACGACTCAGACATATTTTTACTAAACTGCTCCTCTCTCCGAAAGAGATGGACCGGCTCTAATACCATGAGGTGTGCAGAGGGCGGGGAAACAGCAAGCAAGACAGCCAGACTGCAATTCCCTAGAGAGTTGTTTTGGGATTTGGGTGCACATGGTAGTTCCGTTGGACGTATCAATACGAGTATTGCTGTGTCAGTCCAGAGGATAATTGACCTCCGTTCTTCCTAGCCTGGAGTATCTATTGCTGTGTCAGTCCAAAGGATGATTGACCTCTATTTCTTCCTAGCCCAGAGTGTCTATTGTTGTGTGAGTCCAGAGGATGATTGACCTCCGTTGCTTTCTAGCCCGGAGTATCTATTGTTGTGCTAGTCCAGAGGATGATTAGCCTCCGTGGCTTCCTAGCCTGGAGTATCAACTGATTGATTTGCCTGTGGGTGGCTTGTTTTGTATCTTGGTTGTCTGTGAGTGGCTTGTGGAAACCTTGTGTTCGTAAATGAAACACAGAATGATGTGAATGGTAACATAAATGGAACTTGATATATTCCTATATGTTGACTCTTATTGGTGATTTCCCTAGTTTCTTTGGCTTACTTATTCTCTGGAGTTCGAACTGTTTCTTTTGATATCATTTTATTGATTTTACTACCTTACTTATGTTTTATTAACTATTGCCCCTTAGACACTCATTGAGTACCTAGTACTCAGGCACACCATTGCTGCTTTTGATGGTATGTTAGGTATAATTGAGGAGCAGGTTCGCGATACGCCTATGACTTAAGAGAACTTGCTACTTTCAAGACTATTCAGTGAGCCCACATGATTGTTCGTGGGGCACCATTCTATCTTTACTTTTCGTATTTTAGTTTCGGCCTGCGTCCCGATGTTTTTCGACACTCTTTATTATCATAGAAGCTCCATAGAAAGTTGTCAGATTGTGGGTAGTGTGTTGGAGTCCTGTGTGACTCGTTGGGTATTTTTCCACATTTATTTACTAAGTTTCTGATTTGACTTCCGCTGGATTATATCAAAATATGATCGTCCTTTTATCCAATTTATTAATGACTGGTTTCGTATTTATTGAAAGATTTTTGAAAGAGATTAGACATTTATTGATTTTATAAGATGCTTCCGGTGTTGTTCATAGCATCGAATGCCTGTTACGCCTAGGGTGAGTTTTGGGGCGTGACAGTTCGCTTACCGGGTGGGAAAGGTAAGTTCCCTCATGACTTGACCAAAATGGGTTGTGACACCATAACAGACATTAGGGGCATTCCTTCTGGTATTTTTGAGCAAAAAATTTAGCTAGGGGAGGACAACAATCCGAGTGTTGAACATCAGCGGAGATTGAACCAAAACATGCAAGAGGTTGTGAAAAAGGAGAGTATAAAGTGGTTAAATGTTGGGGTAGTGTATCCGATTGAAGACAACAAGTGGGTTAGTTCAGTTCAATGTGTTCCAAAGAAGGGAGGTATCACTGTGTTGCCTAATGCAAAGAATGAGTTGATTCCCACTCGTATAGTTACTGGATGGCGTGTTTGCATGGACTATAGGAAGCTAGACACTGCCTGTTACACCTTGGAAATTTTTCGTTAGTGTACGGTGAATAGACTAACGAAGGGCATGACGTATACGATGTTTGATAAGTAAGAAATAGCATTTGATGATTCTAAATGAGATTTCAAAGACATTTAAGATAAGGGAAGAAAGTTGTTAAGGAAAGCAAGTCATATGTTGTGTGTCGGACAAGATTTACGAGCATCGAATTAATGAGAGTTTCATGATGCTTTGAGGAAGAGTTATAACGTCCCTTAAATTAGTATTGAGGTGTTAAACAATTGTCAAGAAGGTTCCATAAGGATTGGAGATCAAACGAGTCAACGAGAATGATTTCGGAACCACTGGGCATTACACGGCCAAACATACTGGCCGTATAAATTATACTGGCCGTATGTCTGGCTGTATAATCAGCCCAGAATGGCATACTTCTCTGGACCAAATCTACGGCCAGACATACGGTCAGTATAAATTATACGGACCGTATGTTGGTCCGTAGATCATGGTCGGGACAGATTTTAAAATCATATAAGGGACCTCTCTCTCATTTTATTTCATTTCATTTTCACTCCACAAGTCAAGAAACCTCTAGAATATTCTCCACTCTTCATCCACAAGAATTCTGTTATACCCCGTATTTTTTTACATATTCGGAATTTTGGAATAATTGTGACTTATAAGGAATAAGGCCATATTTTGATTCTATTTGATACATATGTTGTTGCTTATGAGAAGTGTGGACGCGGAAGCGTCGGGGAAGGCTAAGGGCAAAAATTGGAATTTCAGAAATTGGTTACGGAAATTACAAAACAAAAATTAAAAGGAAATGAGGCCCAAAGCACAAAGGGGTGGCCGGCCATGAGGCCTAGCCCAAACCCACAATTTAAATTCATCCATGTGATTAATTAATTAAGGGGCTTATCTATATATGTGTTCATCCATTAGAAGTTTCAAGAAAACAAAACAAAAGAGAGAGTGAGAGCAAATGGCCATTCGGCCGAACCAAGTGAGAAAAGAAAAAAATTCCCAAGTCTTCAACTTCAATCCAAAAATCTTGTTCTTCTTGAATTCTTAACAAGCTCAAGGCGCTCTTCAACGTGGTACAATTGGTTTAGTGAAAGAACCACGTTTGCGGGAAGTTGAAAATTGAAGAAAAAGGTAAGATTTCTATGTTTTTATGTTATGGGACAAGTTTGTATATTACAATGATTAGAATTGAATGAGAAGTATGGAATTGTTGTGTGTGTGTGCATGGCGTGTGTGTGTGTGTGGTGGTGGTGCATGGCCGTGTGCTATAAGGTAGGGAGAGGAAGGTGAAATGCAATTCATTTAGAGTGTTAGTGGTGTCGTTGTGGCGTTTGTGACGTAAATAAGTCTTAAACGATTCGAATTGGCATTGAAATGGCGTGTATGTCATTATGGGAAATTATGCGATTTTTATATGATTTTTATATAATTATGAAAGTTAGATTTTAAATGTGAATTATGGTTGTTGTTGATGAATTTGGGAGACGAAAATGTGTTATGAACATTTATGTCGAAGAATGGAGGTTTTGAATGGATTATGATTTCGGTGGGATTTTTGTATGCTTTGCAAATATTTTGTATAACGGTATGGAATACTTCCGAGTTGTGTTGGAACGTTTTTGATTAGTAAATGAATACGGAAATGTTGATATTAGCTTGGAATTGTGAAGTTGGAATGAAAGCTATTGCGTTGTATAGAAAAGAAAACTATTAATGCTAGAATGAGTTTACATTGATTCTTAATGGCTATTATTGTGGTTATTGGTATTGTTGATGCGGTTGTTGATAAATTTGGCCGAGTTAGATCTCGGGGATGTTGAATTTATAGGGGAAATGCTGCCGAAATTTCGGTAGACAAATATGGATTTAAGTTTGAATGCATAAAAGTTTGAAGCTTATATTTGGCAACTATGACCAATTGTAGATTTTGAAGCAAACGGGATTTGAGTTTGGGCGAGCGTAAGAAGTGAAAAAGGTATGTAAAGCTATCCCTTTTCTTCTTTTGGCATGTCCTAGATATACTAGGTTTGAATTTGAGCCTCGGGGGTTATCCTGCTCATCGAAACCCGAGTTTGATTTTAGTTACTATTCATTCAGTACAATTTAATCCTGATTTTTATGTTTTGTTGGAAAACTATTCGAATATCCATAATTTGTGCAAATGTGATGGAATTGTTTTCAAGCTTACATAGATGACTCCATAGGGTCTAAAGTTCATAATTTATGTCCGCCACCTCGACTTGAACCGAGGTGGGCCCACTAGCCTCGAGATTTCTTTCGTTGGTCTTACTTAATCTACTTTCGTATGATATAAAGGGAGGACCTTTGCCTATGAATTTGAGACTCCGTTTGGTGTGTTCCATAAGTTATTTGAAAGCTTCTAAATCTGAGCGACACTAAATTTTCAGAAAATAGTGTATGAAGTATTTTTCGAAAGTTTTGTAAATCTAAGGGCTCACATCTTTCATATATTAATTCCGACAGACCCAATACTTACTTTGAGCCTTCTGATCTTAATATGAATATGTATATGTATTTATTTGCCGAGTCTTGAAATTTAATTGGGTATATGCATATGGCTTCTGCACTACTCTGCTCGTGCCTATCTTGTGACATCGTTCGCCGGTTCCCGGGCCGGTTTGTGATCGTGCGCACTATGATAAATTCGGCAGTATGCTGTGTTACGGTTCCCGAGACCTCGCCATAGGGCCGGGTTCCGTGTGTGGAGTTATGCTGTGATATGGCTTATGATATGTTTGATGATATGATATGTTTGATGATATGATGTGTTATGATGATATGTTGTGTTCGGGGTTTGTACGGAGATTTGAAACCTTCTGGAGTATGCTGTGTTATGGCACCAGCATCGGGGTGGTGACCACGTTCCTGAGCTTTATGCATGATTTTCTATTTGCATTATGTACACGTGTCTTCAGTATAGATTTTGATACTTTGATCGGTATTTTCTCTCTTGTACCCTTCACTTCGGCTTATGGTTTGGATTTACGTACTTTATGCTTTACATACTCGGTACATCTTTCGTACCGACTCCCTTTCTTCGGGGAGCTGCGTTTCATGCCCGCAGTACATAGGTTCGTGATGGGTGATCCGCCGGATTAGGCTATACATTCTGCTGTCAGAGAGTGCTCCTTTTGGTCCGGAGCCCATATGTTGGCACCTACCTCCCGCGATGTTTATGTTTTTGTATATTTGATTATTTGGGGTACGGCGGGGCCCTGTCCCGTCATATGTTTCTGTTTCGGTTTGTAGAGGCCTGTAGTCATATATGTGGGTAATGGGTCATGTGTGTGTTCGTTTGGTTACGATATGTGTCTTACTGCGGTCCCGTTCGCTACTATGGCCCAAGTGGCCCATTTGTCTGTATACGTGTATGTATCTGGCGATGTATATTCCGCCAACCTATCAGAATTGGGTGTGGCCTAAACGGCCTGTATGTTTGTATATGTGCTTATATCCGGCGATGTGCATTCCGCCGCCTCTTTGACTTTGATATGATATTTTTGGTACGTGCGACCGCTTAAGACAATGTATTTGCATTTCTGTTTAAAATGACGATTTGATATGTATGTCTGTTTGTGGTGTCCAAATAGGGTATCAATCGCGGCCTACGGGGCTGGGTCGTGACAAATTCAAAGGAAATTGATGATCAACTTCATCAAACCAACAAAATCAAGAGTGTGAAACCCATTATAGTTCATCTAAGTCATGAAATCCCATTGGAAGTGAATTAGGGTTTTGGTGCAAGAAGAGTATCTCCACTCAAGGCTTGTTCCTACACTATCTAAGGTAAGTTTTATGGTATTCTCATGTTTTTTAAGGTCTTGAGAAGTTGAAACACTTGGATTGTAGAAAGAAATAGGAAATGGGTCATGAATGCAAGAATAGTGTCATTTTTGAATAGAAGCTTGGATTGAATTGTGGATATTGATATATTGTGATTATAAATATGTTATGAATGACATTTAGAACATGGGATAAGCATTATATGTGAGAAAACGTAATAGTGAACTATGACCATGATTATGGAGAATTTGAAGTGAAATTATAAAATGTAGGTAATGCAAATGAATGATGTATTATTGTTGTTGATGCCTTACATACTCAGTACATTGTTTGTACTGACGTCCGTTTTCTTTGGACGCTGTATTCATGCCCACAGGTAGACAGGGAGGCGATCTAGACTCGTAGGAGCTATTAGCTTATCTGAGAGCACTCCATTTTTTGCCGGAGGTGCCATTAATTATTCTTATGTAAATGTATATTTTGGGCATGATCGGGTCCTGTCCCGTCCTATGTCTAGCACTTCAGTAGAGGCTCGTAGATGCATAGTTGTGGGTAGTATGGTCTCACAGTTTCCCATTGTATATATACATATATATATGTGTATATATATATATATATATATATATATATATATATATACGAAAGGCTTATGTATATAAAGTAAATATGTTTCAAGCAGAAATGGTTCTAATATGAGTATAAGCATGAGATTAATGAATGAATGCAGGATGAGTGATAGAATGATTGGTGCTCGGTGGTTAGCCCCGAGTACCCGTAATGGCCCTAGTCGGGTCATGACAAAAGTGGTATCAGAGCAGTTCAGTCCTAGGAAGTGTCTACGAGCCGTGTCTATTAGAGTCTTGTTTATGGTGTGTTGCGCGCCACGCTAATAAACAGGAGGCTACTGGGCATTTAAGGATAAAATAATCATCTTTCATCTTAAGAGATCGTGCGATAGAGTTTGTGTTATAAGATTTTCTCCTCCCTAATTGTGTGCTATGATTTCAGAAATGCCGCTAAAGGGAAGAGCTAATGCCGCCCAGAATGGCAAGTCTACGATGAAAAAGCGGGTAGAAAGACAGCCGCCAATGAATGTAGATGAGGGTGAATCATATAACGAGGCTCCATCTAATGCTTCTTCCACCCCGCCTATTACAGAAGAACAAGAAGGGGCTTCGGCTAGGCGACCCTATGCCTCCAGTTCCTCACGGCTACTTCGGGTCAACAAGTGACCGAAGCTATTCATTCATTGACACGGTTAGTTGCCGCGTGATCGCTGCAGGAATGCGAGCCCAAGTGATCGGTGCTAGTACCAGAGCCCGTGATTTTATGAGTTTGAATTCTCCGGAGTTTTTCGGGTCAAAGCCGGATGAAGATCTGCAAGGCTTTATTGATGAGATGTTGAGGACATTCAAGATTATTCATGCCTCCGAAACTGAATCTGTAGAGTTGGCATTATATAGACTCCGGAATGTGGCGGTCTTATGGTATAATAATTGGATAGTATTAAGAAAAGAGAATGTGCCTCCTCCCGTTTGGCAAGAATTCGTAGATGCTTTCATCCACCACTACTTGCCACCCGAGGTCCGCCGAGCTAGAGCGGATAGATTTTTAAATTTGAAGCAAGGGAATATTAGTGCCCGGGAGTATAGCCTTCAATTTAATTCTTTGGCTAGGTATGCTCCGACTATGGTGGCCAACATCGGAGATTGGGTGCATAGATTTGTGAGTGGCTTAGGGCCACATTTATTCAAGGATTATTTGATGGCTTCGTTGCAAGATGGGATGGATATTTCCCGTATTCAAGCCCATGCCCAGAATCTAGAAGGACAACAACCTCCGCAAATGGGTGATCATAATATTGATAGAGGGCAAAGCAAGAGGGCCCGTCTGAGTAGTTAAGGTAGCGATTATAGGTAGGGGATCAAGGTAGAAAAATTCTAGACAAAAGGCCATCGGTGACTACCGCACCTCCCCGATTTCCATATGTGATCGCTCCTTTCGTTCGGGAAAGGTCGAGTTCGATGATTCTTAAAAAAGTTCTCTTTGGGGGAGATTATTGTCTATGATGAACCCATGATGACCGCGATTCTAATTTTCGGTGCGGTAGATTACATTTTAATGCGGTGTCGCCGGGGTTCGAATGCTTGCTTTACCTGTGGCCAGGTTGGGCACTTGATGTGAGATTGCCCGTCGATAAGTGGTAGAGTTGGGGTCCTGCCTACACGATAAGCGGTGGGCCGGTTTTTCTTCGGATGCGCCCTAAATGAGATTTCAAAGACTCCGAGTTCCGGAGGCAGGGCCGAGGTAGAGGCCGAGAGGGAGCATCTATGAGTGCCACTCAGCCCCACATGTATGCTTTAGCCGGATGACAGGATCTTGAGTCCTCCCCAGATGTGGATACAGGTACATTGTCCGTACTTTCTCATGATGTGTATGCATTGATAGATCCGGGTTCTACCCTATCTTATATTACTCCGTATGTTGCTGGTCGTATTGGGGTGAAACCCGAGCCGGTTAATCTTTTTGAGGTATCTACTCCGGTTGGTGATCCCGTTATGGCTAGACAAGTGTACAAATATTGTATAATTGTGATATGTAACCGCCAGACTAAAGCTGATTTAGTTAAAATTATACGGAAATTTTAGATTTCGATGTGATTATGGGTATGGATTGATTGGCCTCATGCTATGCTAATGTTGATTGCCGAATGAAAGTAGTTCGATTTCAATTTTCGGGAGAGCCCGTGCTTGAATGGAAAGGTAATATAGCATCTCCAAGAGGTAGGTTTATTTCCTACCTTAAGGCAAGAAAGATGATAGCTAAGGCTATATTTATCACCTAGTGCGAGTTCATGATACCGAAGTAAAGTCACCAACTTTCCAATCTGTTCCGGTAGTGAATGAATTTTTGGATGTATTTCTAGATGAACTTCCAGTCCTTCCTCCTGAAAGAGAAATTGATTTCGCTATTGATGTGTTTCCGGATACCAAGCCCATTTCTATTCCCCCTTACCGAATGGCTCCGGCAGAATTGGAATTGTTAAAGGCACATTTGAAAAATTTACTCGTGATGGGGTTTATTAGACCAAGTTCATCACCGTGGGGAGCACCAATTCTATTTGTAAGAAAGAAAAATGGTTCCCTACGAATGTGCATTGATCATAGGCAGTTGAATAAGGTGACAATAAAGAACAAATATCCTCTCCTAAGGATTGATGATTTGTTTGATCAACTACAGGGTGCCAAGTGGTTCTCTAAAAATAGACTTGAGGTCGGGTTATCATCAAGTGAGAGTTAGAGAAGACGATATCCCCAAGAGAGCTTTCAGAACGAGATATGACAATTATGAATTTTAGGTGATGTCATTTCTTTCTTAAATAATGCTATGGCATGAGTGTTCATGAATTTGATGAATCTCGCATTGTGCCTCTCTTGGATTTGTTCGTAATAGTATTCATTGACGATATTCTGGTGTACTCTTGCACAGAATCAGAAAATGCAGATCATTTACGTATTGTTCTTGGAATTCTTCGAACTCGATAATTGTATGCAAAATTTTTGAAGTGCGAGTTTTGGTTGAATTATGTGACATTCCTAGGTCATGTCATTTCGATGATGGCATTCGGGTTAATACTCGATAAAATCATTGTCTTTGAAGACTTGCAAGGCCTATGACCCCTATGAAGTCCGTAGTTACACCGGGATTGGCGGCTACTATAGAAGGTTCGTAGAGGGCTTTTCATCTATTTTAGCCCCATTGACGAAGCTAACTCGAAGTCGATCAAGTTTCGGTGGAACGTGCTTGTGAGCGTAATGCTTCCAAGAGTTGAAGGACGATTAACCTCGGCATCCGATCTTAACACTCTCAGAAGGGCTCGATGGTTATGTTGTATATTGTGATGCTTCTGGTGTTGGGTTAGGATGTGTGTTAATGCAACACGGTAAAGTCATTGCTTATGCTTCGAGACAGCTGTGGAAGCATGAAAAGAATTACCCAACTCATGATCTCGAATTGGTTTAGCTATTCATGCATTAAAGATGTGGAGACATTACTTGTATGGCGTGCATGTTGATATCTATACATTGATCACAAGAGTCTCCAATACATTTTTAAATATATATGAGTTAAATGATGGGGTGCGGCAAAGGCGGTGGTTAGAATTATTGAAAGATTACGACATGAATATTTTATACCACCCCGGATAGGCAAATATAGTAGCTGATGTGCTTAGCCGCTGATCAATGGACAGCCTATGTGAAGTTCCTCCCAAGAAGAAAGAATTAATTCATGAGCTCCACTAACTAGCTAATCTTGGAGTACGATTAATTGATTCAGGTGGTGCAGGAGTTAGTGTTAACAACCCCACAATTTCGTCCTTGAACATGAAAGTAAAAGAGCGGCAGTATGAAGATCCTTAGTTGAGCCATTATAGAGATACATTTCATGTCTCCATTTGAAATTTTTATGGATGGAATTCTTAGATACCGAGACAGGCTATATGTTCCGAATATTGCAGGATTGCATCATCGAATCCTAGAAGAAGCTCATTATTCTCGGTATTCTATTCATTCAGGAACGAAAAAAATGTATCATGACCTCAAGCTGATATATTGGTGGGATGGCATGAAGAGATATATAGCAGAATTTGTAGCTCAATGTCCAAATTACCAACAAGTGAAAATTGAACATCAAAAGCCAGGAGGATTATTGCAGGCGATGGAAATTCTTACTTGGAAATTGGAAGTAATCAATATGGATTTTATTGTGGGATTACCTCATTCCCGAGGCAAGTATGATTCTGTATGGGTGATCGTGGACAGAATCACGAAAGCAGCTCATTTCCTTCCAGTCAGACACATACTCAGCAGAAGATTATGCAAGGTTGTATCTCAAGGAGATTGTGCGACTCCATGGTATTCCAATATCCATTATCACTGATAGTGAAGCGCAGTTTACAGGTAAATTCTGGAAATCCTTCCAAGAAGGTATGAGTACTCAAGTAAAGCTCAGCACGGCATTTCATCCGCAAACTGATGGAGAAGCCGAACGTACTATCCAGACCTTGGAGGATATGCTAAGAGCATATGTTCTAGATTTTGGTGGTAGTTGGGATGACCACTTACCCCTTGTTGAATTTGCATATAATAATAGCTACCGTTCCAGTATTCAAATGGGCCCGTATGAAGCTTTATATGGAAGGAAGTGCAGGTCTATAATTGGATGGTTTGAAGTAGGAGAAGTACAACTAATAGGCCTTGAGTTGATCTAACAAGCAGTGGAAAAAGTCTAGGTGATCCGAGATCGATTGTTAACAGCCCAAAGTCGCCAAAAATCTTATGCGGACAACCGCCGGCGAGATTTAGAATTTCAAGTTGATGATTGGGTATTTTTGAAGGTGTCGCCAATGAAAGGTGTGATGAGATTTGGTAAGAAAGGAAAGTTAAGTCCTCGATATATCGGACCCTATAAGATCATCCGCAAGGTGGGTCAAGTAGCTTATGAATTGGACTTGCCTTCAGAACTTGAATCGGTCCATCCAGTTTTCCATGTCTCAATGCTCCGCAAGTGTGTTGGAAATCCTACGAGGATTGTTCCAATAGATGATGTTCAGGTGACAGAAAAGTTAGTCTATGAAGAAGTGCCCATTGCCATATTTGATAGGTAAGTACGAAGACTTCAAAACAAGGAAGTGGCCTCAGTTAAAGTCTTGTGGCGAAATAACAACCGAGAAAAGATGACTTGGGAAGCGGAAGAGAAGATGAAGTCCACATATCCGCATTTATTTCAGTCCCTGGAAGAAATCCATGATGAGACATCGAGATTTTGAGGTATGTATGCTTCTTTTTATGCTTACGGGTCGTGTGTGGCCAATTTATATTTCTATTGTGTTGTGGCCCTATGTGGCATGTTATTGTGGGATTTTGTGATAGGATGGTAGTTCCATATTACAGGGGAAACTCTGGTGAAATTTTTATAGAATTCCCGATGACTTAACATTCAAGGAAGAATGTTACACCTTGGAAATTTTCCGTTAGCGTGCGGTGAATAAACTAACGAAGGGCATGACGTATACGATGTTTGATAAGTACAAAATAGCATTTGATAATTCTAAATGAGATTTCAAAGACATTTAAGATAAGGGAAGAAAGTTGTCAAGGAAAGTTGGTCATATGTTGTGTGTCGGACAAGATTTACAAGCATCGAATTAATGAGAGTTTCATGATGCTTTGAGGAAGAGTTATAACGCCCCTTATATTGGTATTGAGGTGTTAAACAAGTTTCAAGAAGGTTCCATAAGGATTGGAGATCAAACGAGTCAACGAGAATGATTTCGGAACCACTGGGCATTATACGGCCCAACATACTGGTCATATAAATTATACTGGCCGTATGTCTGGTCGTATAATCAGCCCAGAATGGTATACTTCTCTGCACCAAATCTACGGCCAGACATACGATCAGTATAAATTATACGGACCGTATGTTGGTCCGCAGATCATGGTCAGGACAGATTTTAAAATCATACAAGGGACCTCTCTATCATTTTATTTCATTTCATTTTCACTCCACAAGTCAAAAAACCTCTAGAATATTCTCCACTCTTCATCCACAAGAATTCAAAGGAAATTGATGATCAACTTCATCAAACCAACAAAATCAAGAATGTGAAACCCATTAAAGTTCATCTAAGTCAAGAAATCCCATTGGAAGTGAATTAGGTTTTTGGTGCAAGAAGAGCATCTCCACTCAAGGCTTGTTCCTACATTATCTAAGGTAAGTTTTATGGTATTCTCATGTTGTTTAAGGTCTTGAGAAGTTGAAACACTTGGATTGTAGAAGGAAATAGGAAATGGGTCATGAATGCAAGAATAGTGTCATTTTTGAATAGAAGCTTGGATTGAATTGAGGATATTGATATGTTGTGATTATAAATATGTTATGAATGACATTTAGAACATGGGATAAGCATTATATATGAGAAAACGTAACAGTGAACTATGATCATGATTATGGAGAATTTGAAGTGAAATTATGAAATGTGGGTAATGCAAATGAATGATGTATTAATGTTGTTCATGCCTTACATACTCAGTACAATGTTCGTACTGACGTCCATTTTATTTAGACGTTGTGTTCATGCCCACAGGTAGACAGGGAGGCGATCTAGACTCGTAGGAGCTATTAGCTGATCTGAGGGCACTCCATTTTTTCCCGGAGGTGCCATTGATTATTCTTTTGGTATATATGTATATGTATGTTTTTGGCATGACGGGGTCCTGTCCCGTCCCTATGTCTAGTACTTCAGTAGAGGCTCGTAGATGCGTAGTTGTGGGTAGAATGGTCTCGCGTTATATATATATATATATATATATATATATATATATATATATATATATATATATATATCATTTTAGCCGAAAGGCTTATGTATATAAAGTAAATATGTTTCAAGCAGAAATAGTTCTAATACGAGTATAAGCATGAGATTAATGAATGAATGCAGGATGAGTGATAGAATGAGTGGTGCTCAGTGGTTAGCCCCGGGTACCCATCATGGCCCTAGTCGGGTCGTGACTAAAGTTGTATCAGAGCAGTTCAGTCTTAGGAAGTGTCTACGAGCCATGTCTAGTAGAGTCTTGCTTATGGTGTATTGCACGCCACACTAATAAACAGGAGGCTACAGGGTATTTAGAAAAAATAACCATCTTTCATCTTAAGAGAGCTGTGTTATAAGATTTTCTCCTCCCTAATTGTGTGCTATGATTTCACAAATACCGTCAAAGGGAAAAGCTAATGCCGCCTAGAAGGGCAAGTCTATGATGAAAAAGCGGGTAGAAAGAGAGCCGCCAATGAATGTAGATGAGGGTGAATCATATAACGAGGCTCCATCTAATGCTTCTTCCACCCCGCCTATTACAGAAGAACAAGAAGGGGCTTCAGCTCCAGCTCCTGTGCCTCCAGTTCCAGCACCAGCTACTTCGGGCCAACAAGTGATCGAAGCTATTCATTTATTGACACAGTTAGTTGCCACCCAGGCACAGCGGGATAATGCGGGCCCAAGTGATTGGTCAGCTAGCACCAGAGCCCATAATTTTATGAGTTTGAATCCTCCGGAGTTTTTCAGGTCAAAGCCGGATGAAGATCCGCAAGGCTTTATTGATGAGATGTTGAGGACATTGAAGATTATTCATGTCTCTGAAACTGAATCTGTAGTGTTGGCATCGTATAGACTCCGGGATGTGGCGGTCTTATGGTATAATAATTTGATAGCATCAAGAAAGGAGAATGTGCCTCCTCCCGTTTGGCATGAATTCGTAGATGCTTTCATCCACCACTACTTGCCACCCGAAGTCCGCCGAGCTAGAGCGGATAGATTTTTAAATTTGAAGCAAGGGAATATGAGTGCCCGGGAGTATAGCCTTCAATTTAATTCTTTGGCTAGGTATGCTCCGACTATGGAGGCCGACATCGGAGATTGGATCCATAGATTTGTGAGTGGCTTAGGGCCACATTTATTCAAGGATTGTTTGACGGCTTCATTGCAAGATGGGATGGATATTTCCCGTATTCAAGCCCATGCCCAGAGAAGGACAACAACCTCCGCAAAGGGGTGATCGTGATTTTGATAGAGGGCAAAGCAAGAGGGCCCGATCTATGGGGGCAGGTAGCGATTATAGAGGGGGATCAAGGCAGACACATTCTAGACACTAAGGCCAGTCGGTGACTAGTGCACCTCCCTGATTTGCAGGCAGGAGATTTGATCTCTCCTTTCGTTCAGGACAGGGTCAGAGTTCGAGGTCCCCAGGTTCTCAGTTTGGGGGAGATTATAGTCAGAGGAGACCCCCAGTAGCGCGATGCAGTCAGTGCTGTAGATTACATTCTGGATAGTGTCGCCAAGGTTCAGATGCTTGCTTTGCCTGTGGCCAGGTTGGGTACTTGATGCGAGATTGCCCGTCGATGAGTGGTAGAGTTGGGGTCCAGCCTACAGGATCAGCGGCTGGTTTTTCTTCAGTGCGCCCGGCAGGGCAGACTCCCCAGGTTTCAGAAGGCTGAGGTAGAGGCCGAGAGGGAGCATCTATTTCAGGTGCCACTCAGCCTCGCATGTATGCTTTAGCCGGACGACAGGATCGTGAGTCCTCCCCAGATGTGGTTACAGGTACATTGTCCATATTTTCTCATGATGTGTATGCATTGATAGATCCGGGTTCTACCGTATCTTATATTGCTCCGTATGTTGCTGGTCGTATTGGGGTAAAACTCGAGCCGATTAAACATTTTGAGGTATCTACCCCGGTTGGTGATCCCGTGATAGCTAGACAAGTGTACAAATATTGTATAATTGTGATATGTGACCGCCAGACTAAAGCTGATTTAGTTGAGCTGGAAATGTTAGATTTCGATGTGATTATGGGTATGGATTGGTTGGCCTCATGCTATACTAATGTTGATTGCCGAATTAAAGTAGTTCGATTTCAATTTTGGAGAGCTCCGTGCTTGAATGGAAAGGTAATACGACATCTCAAGAGGTAGGTTTATTTCCTACCTTAAGGCAAGAAAGATGATAGCTAAAGGCTATATTTATCACCTAGTCCGAGTTCATGATAAGCGAGTCGTGACTTTCAATCTATTCGGTAGTGAATGCATTTTTAGATGTATTTCTAGATGAACTTCAAGCCTTCCTCCGGAAGAGAAATTGATTTCGCTATTGATGTGTTGCCGGATACCAAGCCCATTTATATTCCTCTTCTTCAAGATAGCTCGTGAAATTGAAAGAGTTAAAGGCACAGTTGAAAGATTTGCTCGTGAAGGGGTTTATTAGACCCAGTTCATCACCGTGGGGAGCACCAGTTCTATTTGTAATGGTTCCCTACGAATGTGCATTGATCATAGGGAGTTGAATAAGGTGACAATAAAGAACAAATATCCTCTCCCAAGGATTGATGATTTGTTTGATCAACTACAGGGTGCCAAGTGGTTCTCTAAAATAGACTTGAGGTCGGGTTATCATCAAGTGAGAGTTCGAGAAGACGATATCCCCAAGACAGCTTTCGGAACGAGATATGACAATTATGAATTTTAGGTGATGTCATTTGCGTTAAATAATGCTCCGACAGTGTTCATGAATTTGATGAATAACGCATTCAGGCCACTCTTGGATTTGTTCGTAATAGTATTCATTGATGATATTCTGGTGTACTCTTGTACAGAATCAGAAAATGCAGATCATTTATGTATTGTTCTTGAAACTCTTCGAACTCGATTATTGTATGCAAAATTTTCGAAGTGCGAGTTTTGGTTGAATTCTGTGACATTCCTAGGTCATGTCATTTCAGATGATGGCATTCGAATTAATACTCAGAAAATTGAGGCTATGAAGACTTGGCCAAGTCCTACGACCCTGTTATACCTCGCATTTCGTACGTTTGAATTGTGATATCCCGTATTTTAGTACGTTGGAATATTTTAAGACAATTGCGGAAAGTTAAGGGCTAGGTCATTCTCCGGTTTTGATTTAATGCGCAAGTCGTTTATGAATATTATTGGCATGGTATATCGAGGGCAACCTTGGAATTTGGAAACTACTATTATGCGTGACTTATTGGAGTAGCCATAGTGGCCGGGGGTCCCGCCCATGGTTGGCCAATATTTTCATGCCAAAGAGTGGCACATGTGTACATTATATATTTGTGGGAGCTTGGTATATGTATGTAGACAAGATGACAAGGAAATAATTCAACTTTTAACATTAAGGAAAATTCTAGAGATTTGAAGAAGTTTGGAGGGAAAGGAAAAGGGAACAAAAAAAAAAAAAAAATGAGGAGCACATGGCCGGCCATGTGTGTGCCATGTGCATGGCCATGTGCCCTTGTATATATATATATGACTAAGTCTTGCAAAGGAAGACCAATTCATCATTTTAAGATTCTAGAGAAATCAAGAGAAAGAAAAGAAAGAAGGAGAAAAAGCGATTGGCCATGGCACCAAAAATGGTGCCATGGAAGATGATCAAAAAAATTGTTTCTTCATGTTTTCCTACTAAGTAGAAGGCCCTCGTCGACATGGAGTGGTTGTTGGAAGAAGAAAACCGTCCCTTCTTGCAAACACCACCTTGGCACGTGGAAAAGGTGGAGAAGGAGGTAAGGTTCAAGCTTATTTTTTTATGTGTTGTGGATGATTTGCACATATTGTGGAATGTAGAAATGAAAGAAGTTCATAAAAATATGTGTGTGTGTGTGTGTGCCGTGTGAAAGGTGTTGGTAGTGAGTGTGTGGTTGTGTAGGAATGGAGAGTTAATTGAATTTAGCATGTTTGTGTGTTGTTGTGATGTATAGAAAATGAATGAAATTTATGAAATTACACATGTTGATGTTGGCCGTGTGTAGGGACTGTTTTTGGTAGAATATGGTGAACTAATTTTATATAGCATTTTGGTTGGTTGTCGTTGTAGATTCTATGATGAGAATGAATACTTGATGATTCGTGTTGAAGTTGTAATGGTTATGGGCTGTTTTGGGAGCCAACATAATTTGAATGTAGTTCCTTCTTTTGATGAAAATAATGTTGTTGATGTATGAAGTTATTCGAATAAAGGGAACATTGTCGAATTGTGGGAAAGGGATGGATAATATTAGAATGCGTTTGGAATTGAATATTGATGTTGCCTATATGATTGTTGGTATGGTTGTTGTTGATTTTGGCCGAGTTAAATTCTCGGGGTTGATGAATTTACAGGGGAAGTGCTGCCGAGATTTCGGTAGACAAGTGTACTTTAAGATTCAACCTCTAAAGGCTTCACTAAGGTTTGGTAAACATGACCAGATTGTAGATTTTGGCGGACTTGCAACTTGAATTTGGAGTAGCACAAGGAGCGAAAAAAAAGGTATGTAAGGTCTCACCTTCCCTTCTTTGGCATGTCTTAGACATAATAGGCTTGAATACGTGCCTCGGGGATGATTCCATTCTAGAAAGCCGAACTTGAAATTAACTACTTTTCCATTCAATAGAATTGAATTAATATTTTGCATAAAAGTGTTGGAAAGTTACCTAAACATCTAGAACGTGCACAAATAAGACCCGACTACTTTAAAAGCTTTCATAAGTGACGTCTTGGAATGTAACATATGTAAGTTGTGTACGCCACCTCATTTGACTTGAGGTGGGCCAACCGTTCTCGGATTTTCCTTATTGCTCCATTGATCAAACGATAAGGGTTGTAACTTTTCTAATGAGAATATTTCGACGATAATAATGATGACGATGACGTAAGGAAGAGAATATGTCTATGACAAGTATGATAAGAATGATTCCATGACTAAGAGCCTTAAGTTAAGAATCCAACGCGAACGTGAAAGTGTTAAACTAGTTCTTGATCTTTAATTTTATTCCTTGGTTATGATACTATTTCCTAAAGAATTCAAGCATATGAACTAACGTTTATGATGTCCATGATCTCGCTTCATGTTCCTCTTAATATTATTTCCCGTTAATAGTCCCGCCTTATAATTATCGTTCCTTCAAGATGAGATATACGTATATGAGATATGTATATGTACATGGGCTGGGGGGAAGGGATACATGTATATGTGGGGAATAGGAAGGGAAACATGTTTCATTGCCACCTGGTCAGCTGGCTTATCGTCCCGGACGCGGGATGCCCGGACGCGGGATATATGGGCGAGCCGACGTATTTCGGCGCTATGTGGGCGAGCCGACGTTGTTCGGTGCTATGACATGACATGATATACTATGACAGGATATGATATGCTATGACATGATATGATATGCTATGATATGACATGATATGCTATGACACGACATGATATGCTATGATTTGATACAATACGGTATGATAAGATATGACATGATATGATATGATATGATACTATGTGACATGATACGATATGATATGCTATGGCAAGACACGACATGATATAAGTTCAATTTTCTATGTACCTAAAAAAAGACATTTTTTATTCTAAAAGGAAAAACGAGGGCATGCGTGGTGTCCGGCCAAAAAGGCATTCACATGTACAGGTTACTTTCTTACCTCATCATCGGTTCTATGATCCCATGATGCCTATATTCATGCTTGATGCTGCTTTCTGTACCTTACATACTCAGTACATATTCCGTACTGACCTCCTTTCTTCGGAGGCTGCGTTCATACCGCGCAGGTACACCCAGGTGAGCTGAAGACATTAGCAGAAGGAGATCCAGCGGGATTGGCGAGCTCCATTCTCTCGGAGTCGCCGAGTCGGTGTGTACGTGGGTTATGGTATCGATTATGTTAGAGACTTTGCAGACAGAGTCATGTATATGAGATGTCCGTTGTGAGCGGCTCTATAAGCCGTCGTATTGTTACACATGATATTACAGAGTTTGTACAGTCGCAAGTTATGTTGATTTGAAAGATATACCGTATGTTGTTTTCAAAAAAAAAAAATTCATTACGCATTTATGGCCGGTTAGGGGCCCATTATGGCTACGAGTGCTATGACAGTCAGAGGGTTCGCTCGGCCCTAAGTAAGGGTCGGGTGCCCATCACACCCTATCGGAAATTGGGGTGTGACAAAGTGGTATCAGAGCAGGTCGGTCCAAGGGTTGTCTGCAAAGTCGTGTCCAGTAGAGTCCTGTTTATGGGTGTGAAGCCGGCCACATTTATAAACAGGAGGCTACGGGGCATCTAGGATGGTTACTCTTCTTTCTGTCTTAGATCGTGCCATAGAGCCCAGTCGTAGGAAATGAGATTTCTGACACTAACTTTTGATTTCGGCAGAAGAAAGATATCGATCGAAGAAGGCGACTGATGATATTGAAAGTTACAAAGCACGCAGGTAAGCAAAGGTATGAAAGACATATGCCGAATATGATATTGACGTACAACTGAAATGTGAAGTTGAAAACTGAAAGGGTAAGTAAACAGGAAAAGTGTAACACGTGTAGTCGTGTTGAGCGTATGAGGTAAAGTCTAATACTTTCAGTCTTTTATGGATATTGAGAGCCCTACGTGGCTATGATACGATACGATATGATATGATATGTAAACATGATGATGGCCCTGTGAGGCGCTGTTGGTATTCCCTGCGTGCAGGTTTTGGGATAGTAAGAAATACAGAGGAAACTCGGCCGAAATTTTTCTGGAAATAATACGAGAATAAAATGTAAGATTGGGATATGTTTTGGAAAAGTTGTGTGAATAGTAATGATGGAAGTTGACCGAGCTGTGCAGTATGGCTGCCTTTTAGGAATAAGTTAACCGTGGAATTGGTAATATATTGAGGCACCGACTGGACCGATGGGTAAGTGAAAAATATGATGAGATTATAGACACGGGAAGTAACGATGTAATCAAGACAAGGATATGAAGGGAAAAGAATTGTGACGGATAGGAGTGTGTTAATAAGACAGCTAACGGGATGTGTTGTGAGGACGTTTTGGAATATGTTGAGATCTCAACATACCCCCGAGTAGGAGATGAAGGCCATGCGGTGAGGTGGACACGCTCATACCAGCGTTAACGCACCCGATTTTATTAAAGTTTCAAAGTTAAGCGTGCTGGAGCCAGAGAAATTCTAGGATGGGTGACCCCCCTGGGAAGTTTTCTGAAAAGTCTTGCAAATTCAGACGGAAGAGGCAAATGAGAAGTTAGGTTAGTCTAAGGAAAATTAGAATCTGCAGAGTGGGCAGAAACCACTAGAGGTTACGTAGGACGGGCGGACCAAGTCGGTAAAGAAGAGGAGTTAATGGAAGAGAGGAATAAAAAGGAAGCGAGACAACAGTGTAGTAATAGGTTATGACGTATAACTGAAGGCACAAGTACCATAAGTGACGGGATTGTGAAAAGCCAGGTTATAGGAAGACGAAGAACAAGGCAGAATGAATGCTAGGAAATAACTGGGATGATACGAATAAAATGTGAACGAACAGAATACGTTTTGGAAATGAGAGAAGAACTATGTAAGGGTAGTGTGTTCTGAACGGCACAGAGGTAGCATAAGATTTCTCGTGTGCAGAAAAGAGATAGACAAGAATGGATAAAGGTATAAGAACACCCCTAAAGGGGGGGAAGTGGGGGACAGAAAGGCAAGAATGAAACAGAAACAATTGACATTGTGATACGCTTGATAGGGGTGCTTAGGTTGTAAATAAGAAGAGTGAAGAGTCAGAAAGGACGATGTAGTCGTGATAGTTTGAGGACATTATGGAAAAGTGTAATGAGAATTTAAGTCAATTATCGAGATGATGTTGAATGACAGGACGCTAAGGAGCGGTCGTGTGGGAAGAAAAAGAGTATGATAAGAGAATGGTATTGAATAGCCTAAGAGATAGTATGGAGGATAGTAATAGTTACAAAAAGGGAGCTCCCCCGAGGTGCTTATGAGAGCCCGTACGACTAGTTGAACATTCGAGGACGAATGTTCTAAAAGGGGGGAAGGATGTTATACCTCGCATTTCGTACGTTTGAATTGTGATATCCCGCATTTTAGTACGTTGGAATATTTTAAGACAATTGCGGAAAGTTAAGGGCGAGGTCATTCTCCGGTTTTGATTTAATGCGCAAGTTGTTTATGAATATTATTGGCATGGTATATCGAGGGAAAACTTGGAATTTGGAAACTACTATTATGCATGACTTATTGGAGTAGCCATAGTGGCCGGGGGTCCATACATGGTTGGCCAATATTTTCATGCCAAAAGTGGCACATGTGTACATTATATATTTGTGGGAGCTTGGTATATGTATGTAGACAAGATGACAAGGAAATAATTCATCTTTTAACATTAAGGAAAATTCTAGAGATTTGAAGAAGTTTGGAGGGAAAGGAAAAGGGAACAAAAAAAAAAAAAAAAAAAAGAGGAGCACATGGCCGGCCATGTGTGCCATGTGCATGGCCATGTGCCCCTTGTATATATATATATATGACTAAGTCTTGCAAAGGAAGACCAATTCATCATTTTAAGATTCTAGAGAAATCAAGAGAAAGAAAAGAAAGAAGGAGAAAAAGCAGTCGGCCATGGCAGCCAAAAATGGTGCCATGGAAGATGATCAAGAAAATTTGTTTCTTCATGTTTTCCTACTAAGTAGAAGGCCCTCGTCGACATGGAGTGGTTTTTGGAAGAAGAAAACCATCCCTTCTTGCAAACACCACCTTGGCCGTGGAAAAGGTGGAGAAGGAGGTAAGGTTCAAGCTTATTTTTTTATGTGTTGTGGATGATTTGCACATGTTGTGGAATGTAGAAATGAAAGAAGTTCATAAAAATATGGTGTGTGTGTGTGTGTGGCCGTGTGAAAGGTGTTGAGGCCGTGAGTGTGTGGTTGTGTAGGAATGGAGAGTTAATTGAATTTAGCATGTTTGTGTGTTGTTGTGATGTATAGAAAATGAATGAAATTTATGAAATTACACATGTTGATGTTGGCCGTGTGTAGGGATTTGTTTTTGGTAGAATATGGTGAACTAATTTTATATAGCATTTTGGTTGG
Organism: Lycium ferocissimum; assembly: GCF_029784015.1. Taxonomy (NCBI): domain Eukaryota; kingdom Viridiplantae; phylum Streptophyta; class Magnoliopsida; order Solanales; family Solanaceae; genus Lycium; species Lycium ferocissimum. The sequence goes on from NW_026724426.1 coordinate 22,477, forward strand.
TTGTCGTTGTAGATTCTATGATGAGAATGAATACTTGATGATTCGTGTTGAAGTTGTAATGGTTATGGGCTGTTTTGGGAGCCAACATAATTTGAATATAGTTCCTTCTTTTGATGAAAATAATGTTGTTGATGTATGAAGTTATTCGAATAAAGGGAACATTGTCGAATTGTGGGAAAAGGGATGGATATTAGAATGCGTTTGGAATTGAATGTTGATGTTGCCTATATGATTGTTGGTATGGTTGTTGTTGATTTTGGCCGAGTTAAATTCTCGGGGTTGATGAATTTACAGGGGAAGTGCTGCCGAGATTTCGGTAGACAAGTGTACTTTAAGATTCAACCTCTAAAGGCTTCTAACTAAGGTTTGGTAAACATGACCAGATTGTAGATTTTGGCGGACTTGCAACTTGAATTTGGAGTAGCACAAGGAGCGAAAAAAGGTATGTAAGGTCTCACCTTCCTTCTTTGGCATGTCTTAGACATAATAGGCTTGAATACGCGCCTCGGGGATGATTCCATTCCTAGAAAGCCGAACTTGAAATTAACCCTTTTCCATTCAATAGAATTGAATTAATATTTTGCATAAAGTGTTGGAAAGTTACCTAAACATCTAGAACGTGCACAAATAAGACCCGACTACTTTAAAAGCTTTCATAAGTGACGTCTTGGAATGTAACATATGTAAGTTGTGTACGCCACCTCATTTGACTTGAGGTGGGCCCACCGTTCTCGGATTTTCCTTATTGCTCCATTGATCAAACGATAAGGGTTGTAACTTTTCTAATGAGAATATTTCGACGATAATAATGATGACGATGACGTAAGGAAGAGAATATGTCTATGACAAGTATGATAAGAATGATTCCATGACTAAGAGCCTTAAGTTAAGAATCCAACGCGAACGTGAATGTGTTAAACTAGTTCTTGATCTTTAGTTTTATTCCTTGGTTATGATACTATTTCCTAAAGAATTCAAGCATATGAACTAACGTTTATGATGTCCATGATTCCGCTTCACGTTCCTCTTAATATTATTTCCCGTTAATAGTCCCGCCTTATAATTATCGTTCCTTCAAGATGAGATATACGTATATGAGATATGTATATGTACATGGGCTGGGGGGAAGGGATACATGTATATGTGGGGAATGGGAAGGGAAACATGTTTCATTGCCACCTGGTCAGCTGGCTTATCATCCCGGACGCGGGATATATGGGCGAGCCGACGTATTTCGGCGCTATGTGGGCGAGCCGACGTTGTTCGGTGCTATGACATGACATGATATACTATGACAGGATATGATATGCTATGACATGACATGATATGACATGATATGCTATGACACGACATGATATGCTATGATATGATACAATACGGTATGATAAGATATGACATGATATGATATGATATGATATGATACTATGTGACATGATACGATATGATATGCTATGGCAAAACACGACATGATATAAGTTCAATTTTCTATGTCTAAGAAAAAAAGACATTTTTTATTCTAAAAGGGAAAAACAGGCATGCGTGGTATCCGGCCAAAAAGGCATTCACATGTACATGTTACTTTCTTACCTCATCATCCGTTCTATGATCCCATGATGCCTATATTCATGCTTGATCTGCTTTCGTACCTTACATACTCGTACATATTAAAATGTTGACCCGCTTTCTTCGGGGGCTGCGTTCATGCGCGCAAGTACACCTGTGTGAGTCGAAGACATTAGCGAGAAGGAGATCCGGCGGGATTGGCGAGCTCCATTCTCTCGGAGTGCTTCGAGTCAGTGTGTACGTGGGTTATGGTATCTGATTATGTTAGAGACTTTGCAGACAGAGTCATGTATATGAGATGTCCATTGTGAGCGGCTCTATAAGCCGTCGTATTGTTACACATGATATTACAGAGTTTGTACAGTCGCAAGTTATGTTGATTTGATAGATATACCGTATGTTGTTTTCAAAAAAAAAAAAATTCATTGCGCATTTATGGCCGGTTAGGGGCCCATTATGGCTACGAGTGCTATGACAGTCAGAGGGTTCTCTCGGCCCTAAGTAAGGGTCGGGTGCCCATCACACCCTATCGGAAATTGGAGTGTGACAGACCCCTACAGAAGTCAGTAGCTTTCTGGGATTGGCAGGCTACTATAGAAGGTTCGTAGAGGGATTTTCATCTATTTTAGCCCCATTGACGAAGCTAACTTAGAAGTCAGCCAAGTTTCAGTGGAACGATGCTTGTGAGCGTAGCTTCCAAGAGTTGAAGGACAGATTAACCTCAGCTCCAGTCTTAACACTCCCAGAAGGGCTAGATGGTTATGTTGTATATTGTGATGCTTCTGGTGTTGGGTTAGGATGTGTGTTAATGCAACACGGTAAAGTCATCGCTTATGCTTCGAGACAGCTGCGGAAGCATGAAAAGAATTACCCAACTCATGATCTCGAATTGGCTGCAGTTATTCATGCATTAAAGATGTGGAGACATTACTTGTATGGCGTGCATGTTGATATCTATACAGATCACAAGAGTCTCCAATACATTTTTAAATAGAAGGAGAATCGCGGCAAAGGCGGTGGTTAGAATTATTGAAAGATTACGATTCAAATATTTTTTACCACCCCGGATAGGCAAATGTAGTAGCTGATGCACTTAGCCGCCGATCAATGGACAGCCTATGTGAAGTTCCTCCCAAGAAGAAAGAATTTATTCATGAGCTCCACCAACTAGCTAATCGTGGAGTACGATTAATTAATTCAGGTAGTGTAGGAGTTAGTGTAAATAACCCCATAGTTTCGTCCTTGAACATGAAAGTAAAAGAGCGGCAGTATGAATGAGATTTCAAAGACATTTAAGATAAAGGAAGAAAGTTGTCAAGGAAAGTTGGTCATATGCTGTGTATCAGACAAGATTTACGAGCATCAAATTAATGAGAGTTTAATGATGCTTTGAGGAAGAGTTATAACGCCCCTTAGATTGGTATTGAGGTGTTAAACAATTGTCAAGAAGGTTCCATAAGGATTGGAGATCAAACGAGTCAACGAGAATGATTTCGGAACCACTGGCATTATACAGCTCAACATACTGGTCGTATAAATTATACTGGTTGTATGTCTGACGTATAATCAGCCCAGAATGGCATACTTCTCTGCACCAAATCTACGGCCAGACATATGATCAGTATAAATTATACGGACCGTATATTGGTTCGTAGATCATGGTCGGGACAGATTTTAAAATCATACAAGGGACCTCTCTCTCATTTTATTTCATTTCTTACACACTCCACAAGTCCAAAAAACCTCTAGAATATTCTTCACTCTTCATCCACAAGAATTCAAGGAAATTGATGATCAACTTCATCAAACCAACAAAATCAAGAGTGTGAAACCCATTAAAGTTCATCTAAGTCAAGAAATCCCATTGGAAGTGAATTAGGGTTTTGGTGCAAGAAGAGCATCTCCACTCAAGGATTGTTCCTACATTATCTAAGGTAAATTTTATGGTATTCTCATGTTGTTTAATGTCTTAAGAAGTTGAAACACTTGGATTGTAGAAGGAAATAGGAAATGGGTCATGAATGCAAGAATAGTGTCATTTTTGAATAGAAGCTTGGATTGAATTGAGGATATTGATATGTTGTGATTATAAATATGTTATGAATGATATATATATATATATATATATATATATATCATTTTGATAGCCGAAAGGCTTATGTATATAAAGTAAATATGTTTCCAGCAGAAATAGTTCTAATACGAGTATAAGCATGAGATTAATGAATGAATGCAGGATGAGTGATAGAATGAGTGGTGCTTAGTGTTTAGCCCTGGGTACCCGCCATGGCCCTAGTCGGGTCATGACTAAAGTGGTATCGGAAGCGATTCGGTCTAGGAAGTGTCTACGAGCCGTGTCTAGTAGAGTCTTGTTTATGGTGTGTTCCGCGCCACGCTAATAAACAAGAGGCTACAGGGCATTTAGGAAAAATAACCATCTTTCATCTTAAGAGAGTGTGCGATAGAGCTGTGTTATAAAATTTTCTCCTCCCTAATTGTGTGCTATGATTTCAGAAATGCCGTCAAAGGGAAAAGCTAATGTCGCCAGAAGGGCAAGTCTATGATGAAAAAGCGGGTAGAAAGAGAGCCGCCAATGAATGTAGATGAGGATGAATCATATAACGAGGCTCCATCTAATGCTTCTTCCACCACTTTATTACGGAGAAGAACAAGAAGGGGCATCGGCTCATTCTCTATGCCTCCGATTCCTCCTCGGCTACTTCGGGTCAACAAGTGACCGAAACTATTCATTTATTGACACGATTAGTTGCCGCCCGGAGCACGGCGAGAATATGGGCCCAGTGATCGGTCGGCTAGTACTAGAGCCCATAATTTTATGAGTTTGAATCCTCACGGAGTTTTCGGGTCAAGCGGATGAAGATCCGAGGCTTTATTGATGAGATGTTGAGGACATTGAAGATTATTCATGCCTACGAGCGAATGCGAGTGTTGGCGTCGTATAGACTCCGGGATGTGGCGGTCTTTGGGTATAATAATTTGATAGTATCAAGAAAAGAGAATGTGCCTCCTCCCGTTTGGCAAGAATTCGTAGATGCTTTCTTCCGCCACTACTTGCCACCTGAGGTCCGCCGAGCTCGAGCGGATAAATTTTTAAATTTGAAGCAAGGGAATATGAGTGCCTGGGAGTATAGCCTTCAATTTAATTCTTTGGCTAGGTATGCTCCGACTATGGTGGCCGACATGGGAGATCGGGTGCATAGATTTGTCAGTGGCTTAGGGCCACATTTATTCAAGGATTGTTTGACGGCTTCATTGCAAGATGGGATGGATATTTCCTGTATTCAAGCCCATGCCCAGAATCTAGAAGGACACCAACCTCCGCAAAGGGGTGATCGTGATATTGATAGAGGGCAAAGCAAGAGGCCCGATCTATGGGGGCGGTAGCGAATATAGAGGGGGATCGAGGGGACACGTTCTAGACACTCGGGCCAGTCGGTGACTAGTGCGCCTCCCGATTTCTTTGGGGAGATTTGATCGCTCCTTTCGTTCGGGACGGGTCGAGTTCGAGGGGGCCCCGGGTTCTCGGTTGGGGGAGATTATAGTCGGAGGAGACCCCCCGATGCCCGCGATGCGATCGGTGCGGTAGATTACATTCCGGACAGCGTTGCCATGGTTCAGATGCTTGCTATGCATGTAGCCAGGTTGGGCACTTGATGCGAGATTGCCCGTCGATGAGTGGTAGAGTTGGGGTCCAGTCCACAGGATCAGCGGCTGGTTCTTCTTCAGTGCGCCCGGTAGGGCAGATTCCCCCGAGGTTCCGGCGAGCCGAGGTAGAGGCGGGGGGCATCTTTTCGGGTGCCGCTCGCCCCGCATGTATGCTTTAGCCGGACGACAAGATCTTGAGTCCTCCCCGGATGTGGTTACAGGTACATTGTCTGTATTTTCTCATGATGTGTATGCATTGATAGATCCGGGTTCTACCCTATCTTATATTACTCCGTATGTTGCTAGTCGTATTGGGGTGAAACCCGAGCCAATTAAACCTTTTGAGGTATCTACTCCGGTTGGTGATCCCGTGATAGCTAGACAAGTGTACAAAGATTGTATAATTGTGATATCTGACCGCCAGAGACTAAAGGCTGATTTAGTTGGTGGAAATGTTAGATTTCGATGTTATTAGGGGCATGGATTGGTTGGCCTCATGCTATGCTAATGTTGATTGCAGAATGAAAGTAGTTCGATTTCAATTTCCGAAAAAACCCATGCTTGAATGGAAAGGTAATACAGCATCTCCAAGAGGTAGGTTTATTTCCTAGCCTAAGGCAAGAAAGGTGATAGCTAAAGGCTATATTTATCACTTAGTCCGAGTTCATGATACCGAAGCAAAGTCGCCCGACTTTCTAATACATTCGTCTTGAATGAATTTCCGGATGTATTTCCGGATGAACTTCAGGCCTTATCGGAAAGAGAAATTGATTTATTCATGTGTTCCGAATTATGTGTATTTGACCCGTGGCCGTGACTAGTGCCGAAAGTGGGCACCCGAACATAACCGTTAATCGAAACCGAAATACAAAATAGCTTACATATATACAAAGGTCGGACATCGTACCATAGGCGACATAATTAGATCTTATACACGCGAGACAAATGATACGTCACCCCAGTTTGTTACAAATATATATATATATATATATACATACGGCGGTCACAACTTTGCGGATAGTATCATGCATAAGCCGGCAAAACATCATCATACGAGGGGACGTCCGAACACGGATCACAACGACAAAATTGAGCGGTAACCACCCATAACCCGCACATATGTCTACGAGATCTCTAAGAGTCATAACGAATCATATGACGGGACGGGGCCGGTAGTACCCACTGAACAAACATACACATATGTATAATAACGAGAATACGGCGGTCAAAGTATAGAAATCGGAACAAAGGGAGCGCTCCAGAGGTACAGGACAAGGATCCTGGCCGGTGGAACACCCAAACAAGTATCTGTACTGCACACGCGGTAGGAAACGCGCCCCCCGAAGAAAGGGGTCGGTACGGAATATGTGCGAGTATGCAAAGCATGAAAACGATAAATAGGATCATAATCGAACAAAAGGTACGGAAAGTAAATGCAATATCCAGAATATCAAAATCTTACTGGTTAAAATACAAATCATGCATGGGGCTCTTAGAATATGGTCGCCCTCCGACATTGGCGCCATAACACATCATACTCCAGAAGGTTTCATATCTACGTATCCCGTCACACATCATAACATCATAGCATATATACACGATGCCGGCCGAAAGGGGCTCGGCGTGCGGGACACGTCATAACACCGTAATATATACACGGTTCCCGAAAAGGGGCTCGGCGGAGCCGGACACATCATACTCCGGAATAAAGCATAGTGCGCACGATGACATACCGGCCGAGGACTCGGCGAAAGATGTAATAACGAATGCACGAGCGAGTCGTGAATAACCATATGCGGTCGAAAACATTTTCAAAACTCCATAGCATAATCAAAACAAACCATTACTTAAGAACCAAAACGAAATCAAATCAAGTTTCCCCGAACGTCGCTCGGGGGACATATCGAATAGAGCTTTGGAATTCATAGATACGTGTCAAAACCATATGACATAGCTTATGAAAGTCAAAGCATAATCATCATTACGGATTAAATAGGATAAGTACACCTAACCGTATGCTCGAAGGGTCGGGATGGTAGCCATATTAAGTTTTGTCACAAAGTCGTGGGAACTATACAAAGGAAAGTCGCGGGACCCACGGACGGACGTCGGCCCAATCCGAGCCCGCTTTATGGAAGGTGTAATCATTATACGCTATGGAACATCCCACGAGCATATCAAGGCGATCCGGTTCATCTCACGAAAGTTACGGCCTTTTCGACGCGAGAACCACTTTAGGAACAAAACTTTTTATGCAACATTTGAAAACCAATTATTTCAAAGACATAAGGGCCATTATTCCATTACATTACGAATGTCAAAGATAAAATGCAAATAAGAATCGTAGGCATACTCGGATCGCAAGAATAGAATTTCCTCGAGGCTCGTGTCATAGCCTATTTATGACTAAGGCATGCCAAAAGAAGGAAGGGTTAAGCTTTACATACCTCGTCCGCTTCCTAAGCTAATCCGAATTCAAGTCTCGGCTTCTCAAAATCTACAATAACATCATTTGGCACCAAACATTAGTCATAGGCACTTAGAAATCCGATTCTAAGCTAGCACTTCGTTCTGGAAATTTGGCAAGCATTTCCCGCAAATTCAACAACCCCGAGAATTCAACTGACGATATCATCAACAACAACACCAAAACCATACTAACAACATCAATAAGTAATTCAAAACGTATTCTAACATTAGTAACTCCTTTCTACATAATTCGACAACATTCCAATTACATTCAATTCAACCATATATAATCAAGTCAACATCAATGCTCGCACACATTTCAAGCACTAATCCGAAACCATTCAAACACGACTCAAGAACACTTCAACAATCCGCAAAATATTCAAACCAACCCAAGCAATGTACTACTCCACCCGAAAACGTCACATTCAACAAGAACTACAACGCACGTTTCTTTCTTCCAAATTCATTAACTACACCAATGATCCACACATTGACAACATAATTCTCATAAATTCAAGAAACTATGCTAAAATCACATTAACTTCTACAACAACCCACAAACAATTACAACTTCAATTTAAATCATTAAACCTTCATCTTCATCATATAATCCACAACAATCATCAACTAATACACTAAATAAAATTAGTCCATCATAGTCTACCAAAATAGCCCCTATACGGCCACACTTCAACACACAACATATCATGATTTTCATCCATTTTTACACACTACAACACATTCAAAACATCCATAACACAGCTAATTCCAACCATTTAACCCACATAAAATAGCCCCTTAATCCATAAATCTCAACAAAATAACAAACTAGTTTATAACGCTATTTTCTCCGTTCTAATCCGTTAAAACTCTAATTAAACTTGTTAACAATGAAAAAGGGACCTTAGTCTTACCTTAAGTATGAAGCCAGCACGTCACCCTCTTCTTCTTGGCTGATTTTTTGCCCAAATTGAAGGCAACGCAACGTACAACACTTTTCTCTTCATGAGCTTAGCGATTCGGGGCTTAGATTGTGGTCAAAATTTGGTTTCTCTCTCTACCTCTCCTCTCTCTCTCTCTATCTCTAAAATTCTGGACGTTTTGGTCGAAAAATGAAGGAGAAAAGCTGAAAATTTCACTTAAATGGCATGGGTATTGGGCCGACCCGACTTGGAATTGGGTTGGGCCGAATCCTTTATTTAGCTCGACCTTTCTACTTTAAAATATTCATATCTCCTTATCCCGATGTCACCTGTGGGCCCACGACCTATGGTTGGAAAGCTAATTCAATTATCTACAACTTCTATCTTTGGTATTTTTCCAAATTCCAAACTTATAATACCGTTTCTGCCCCTCAAAGTCAGATCACCGAAAACGTTACTTAAAAATATTTGCTTGGAGGACTTCCACTTTGATTTGGCTCGAGGGTCCTTCTTGAGTTGTGTTTAACTTCACATATATTATTCATATAACTTGTCATATGTCAAAAAAAAATCTCGACATGTGGACCCCACCTCGATCTTATGAATAATCCAACGTACAAAAATACGGATATAACATTAAAAGTCTCAACCTCGTATCCGAAATAGTCGTCCTTAACTTTCCATGGTTAGCTCGGAATGTCCCTTAATGTACAAAATACGGGATATAACATCCTCCCCCTTTAGAACATTCGTCCTCGAATGTTAAAGCTATTTTTACGTGGTCTTATAAATGCTTCGGGGGAGGGTCCCTTTTATGGTTATCACGTACGGTTCATTCATCAATCGACATAACTAAAGTGAGGAATTTAGATTACTTGTATACATAGGAAATAAGTGGGGATACCTATTCTTCCTCTTCTTGCCGAACCTCGTAACACCGTTCGGGGGTGACACTTTTAGAAAATACCCAATTGCCGATCTATAACACGAAGTATCGATGCCCGATCATCCGCATATGACTTTCGTCGACTTTGAACTCGCTAATAACCGTTCTGAAGTGAGTTTCACTTTGTCGACCATTTTGCCGGATCATATCTAGGTCAACTAATTTAGTTCCATCAACATCAACCAACCATCGGTGACCGCACTTCTTGCCGTACGAGCCTCATACGGCCGTCCGGATGCCGAATGGTAGCTATTATTATAGGCAAACTCTATAAGTGGCAACCGATCATCAAAATTGTCTGCCTCGAAATTAAGAACGCAGTCCGCAACATATCCCTTAGCGTCCGAATAGTACGCTGAGATGTCCGTCAGTCTGAGGGTGACATACTGTATCGAGATTCACTTGCGATTCAATGGTCAGCGTTATTAATCCTTACCTCCTTGTCACTATTTTACCTTTGCATTCCGAGGTGCTCACTCAACCTGACTTTGTTGCTAATGGGTATAATGGTTATGTCCCTTAATTATTCCTCCTGGTTCCTTCCGGGACTACTTCCGTCGGTCCAAAGTATGCATATACGAAATGGTTCGCACCCTTCGCTATCCTTCACGACAACTACGCTTATGGCAACTCATAGTTCCAATTCAAACTAAATCATGAGCTCGCCACAATTATTCCTTTAGTTTTCTGCCACAATTGTTCCTTTAACCTCTATCTCTCAAATCTTACAATACAACCCAAAAGCATAGAGTTACGAAAGTTCTTACTCTTTCGCTTTTTCCCGACATTTTGGTCACTTTACCTACCATCTACTCACTTCCTTTCTTTTCCAAATATCATTATATTAGAACTTTCCAAGCTCAACCTGTAGTGAAACAGCATCAACTTGCCTTACAACATTTGTGCCATTTTTGTCACTCGAACTTCGTTACCCTGTCCGATTAATGCCTTCCCATGTGCTGCAACGTCGATTGCTGGGATATACATACCCGCTGATATAGCCATGTATGGGATATCATATACGTACGTACACGTAATTGCTACCATCTTGCTTACAAAATATTTCCAAACGCCATTCAACTTACCCCCTCTAAAGTTGTGAGGCACCTTCTTTTCTTTTCCCCGATTCGCCGCCCTCGTCCCATATCTCCTAAGGTTTCTCGTCCGCTCCGTATACTCTACTTTCCTTTAGACCACTCTAGCTTCCCATTTATCCCTCCTATGTCCGACTCTGTAGGACTTTAGTAAACTTCCCAGGGGGTCACCCATCCTAAAATTACTCCCACTCCAACACGCTTAACTTTGGAACTCTGATGAAATGCTACGTTCTAATGCTAATATGATCGCGTTTACCTCACCACATGACCTTGCACATAATTTGGAGCAAGTTGAAGTCTCGGCAGGTTTCAAACGTTCTCATAGCACATCTTCTCCCGAATTAGAAAGGGTCCTTACTCCAATCAATAATCATTTAATACTTGTAGGCATTTCAAATTCTCGGTTAGGTGGCATTTATATTCCAATGATAGGTGTCCAAAGATCTCTTGGAATAGTATCTTTATCTCAACCTATACCATCCGTCCTATGTTGATGAAATTATGCACCATTTGTTCCTCGAAGACTACCGTCTTTGTCGCCGAAGATTCCATTATTTTCGAGGTGAAGTCGTGTGCACGCATCCCTTTATGCTTTATGCCTTTAAACCCTTACGGTGTACCAACACATGCTTCCGACTCACTCAAAAACACATTCCAAGTTCGTTGCACTAATAACCTTATCTTATCACCATGTCGTCGTACTACACCTTTAAATTCACAACTGCGTATTCCCTTTCGTTCCATATTCGTACTTATTTAATTACGTCTCTATCAGATGCTTCCTTTAGTATTCCCTTACCATATTTCTCCAGTCTACGTCCCTCCTTTTCTGCGCACGAGGAGCTTTATAACATTGCTACATTTCCGAAAAATATTACTCCCACATAATCCCTTTCTTATTTATAAATCCTATTCTGTTCACCCCTATTTGTTCTTATGTTCTTACCATGCCAGTCATTTCCTAGCACTCCCTTTACTTCGTTATTCGTCTCTCTATAATCTGGTCTTTCACCGTTCCGTCACTGATATTTCTCGTGTTCGCGGCTACCCCGTCATCACCTGTTACTACACTGTTATCTTACCCGCTTTTCTTTTCACCTCCTCTTTTTTTTTTTTTTTTTGCGCTCGCTATCGTTTCCGTTATCTCGTAATTTTTTGTTCTGTGCTTTCCCTATAGAAGAACTTCATAAATCCCTCCTAATCAATAGCTCACCTTTGTACTTTAGCCACACCGATCACGTCATACCTTTTAGTCACTTCCTCGCTAGACTTTGCTCATTTTCATAACATTCCTTATTATATTCACATAATATCGTTCGTAATCAACCTCATAGTGTCACACTTCTCAACTTTTGCCCTTTCGGTCAATCTTATCTTTGATATCTCACAAGTCGTCTTGTCGCACCTTTATATCCGTCACAACCCTCTTTTTTTGTACTCTGGTCTCAATTGTACTATTATTTATTCTAGCTATAATTCTCATTATAAGTTATCCATGCTTATCAATTCAATTGGTACCTTAATATAACACTCCATCAAGATTTGCCAATCTCTTCTAACTCATCTCTTAATATCACAAGCCCTTTCCAAATTCTTTTTACCATGTCGATACCGACCTCTTAATTACCATTACCGCCAATTCAGTAATTAATTTATTTTTCAAGGTCAGCCATACTTGCAACTTAGTCAAATTCTATCTTTACTATTAACACGACCTTTTCAAGACATATTACAAACCCCTATCTCATTTCCTTCTTATTTCGGAAAAAATTTCGGCAAAGTTTCCTCTATATTTCTTACTATCTCAAAACCTGTACGCAAGAAATACCAACAATGCCTCACAGGGCCAACATATATACACATATCATATCATTTTATAGCCACACAGGGCTCCCAATATTAACATCAGTATGAAAATGATGGGCTTACCTCGTATGTCCAATTCGAACTGCACCTGTTACACTTTCCTGTTTACTTTTCCCTTCCAATTTTTTTTTTGACTTTACATTTCAATCGTACTTTAATGCCTTAGTCAACATATGCCTTTCGTACCTTTACTTACCTGCTTGCTTTGTAACTTCCAGTATCGTCAATCGCTTCCTTCCATCGATGTCGTCCTTCTGCTGAAATCAAAGGTTAGTACGGAGAATCTCATTTCCTATGACTTGGCTCTATCGCGCGATCTAAGACAGAAAGAGGGTCACTGATTCCTAAATGCCCCGCGACCTCCGTTTATGAGTGTGGCCGGCTTCACACCATAAACAAGACTCTACGGGACACGGCTACCTATAGACAATCCGAGGACAAACCGCTCGATACCACTTTTGTCACGACCCAACCCCCGTAGGCCGTGACTAGTGCCCGAGCCGGGCACCCGGACATAATCATTAATCGAAACCGCATACAAATAGCTTACATATATACAAAGGTCGACATCGACCATAGCCGACATAATCGAGATCTTATACACACGGACAAATGATACGTCATATATATATATATATATAATATATATATATATATATATATATATACATACCGCGGTCACAACTTCCGGCCGGATGGTATCATGCATAAGCGCAAGGCCGTCATCATACGGGGGGACGTCCGAACACGGATCACACCGACACAACCGAGCAAGAACTACCCATAACCCACACATATGTCTACGTACCTCTAAGAGTCATAACAGAATCATATGACGGGACGGGGGCCCGCCGTACCCCCGAACAAACATATACATATGTATATATATATATATATAGTCCAAAGTATAGGCTCCGAACAAGGGAGCGCTCCAAGACAAACTTCGGACGGGGATCTGAGCCGGTGGACCACGCAAACAAGTATCCGTACCGCGCGCATGAAACGCAGCCCCCCGAAGAAAGGGGTCGGTACGGAATATGTCAGTACCCAACCATGAAAAAAGCAAATAGGATCATAATCGAACAAAAGGTACTCAAACACAATCACATATCCGAGTCGCAAATGCTTCTTGGCTTTAACTCCAAATATCAAATCATGCATGGGGCTCTTAGAATATCATATCAAACCGTCGCAAACATCATACTCAAACACAACCGTATATATCAACATCATAGCATATATACAAATGGCGCAAACGGCCCAAAACATATAACTTGTCACAAATGCAAGCCGTGTGATGGTCGCCACGGAAACGCGAACCCTCGGACTCTTCTTTATATATATATATCGAACTTTTCATCGAATAAACAAAATACATAGCGTGCAATGGGAATAACCCACATACACAAATCCACGTAATCATACAAAACAGTATATAACGTAATCATATGATCCGGTGACAGGCCCCGCCGTACCCCCGAACAAATATATACAAATGCAACGAACGAATATATACTAAAATGTCAAACCATCGCATATGTGAGCACTCAAACAGCGCTCCGGGAGAGGGTGTCCTAAACCGGTGGATCACCAAACCGCGCGTCCGTACTGCCGCGGATGAAACGCAGCGACCCCGAAGAAAGGGGGTCAATACGAAATATGTACCGAGTATGCAAAGCGTAAAATGTAAGACAAAGTACGAACTAACCGAAATAGAGGACAGCTAAAAGATAAATGAATTTTACACAAAATATCAAAACGCTTATATTTTCAAAATACAAATCATATCAAGAATCAAGTGTGAGTTGTTCGGAGTATCGAAATTATTTTACAATCACGGATTGCAAACGGTAAAATTACAAATGCCGGTCCGATGTCCCCGTCGGACATATCATACGTACGGTAATAACGGATGATGTCATACACGGACGATAACACCAACGTATAAAGCATATATCGGACGAAGTACGAGCGTACGGGGCTTAGAGGATGACATATATCCGTAAACACGAGATCAATGCTCGGATGATGTCATATATCATATATATGCGTCTAACGTGTCCCGGCCCTTCTAGTGAGGGACTCGGTGGATAAAGATCAATGCGTGTCAAAATCATAGATCACATATACGTATAACATGTCGGTGACCTAACGATAGGGACTCGGTAAAGGATCATTATCATAGAATCATATGTCATATATGTAAATAACGTGTCATACTTTTGTTAAGGGACTCGGTAATATGGAATATCATATTTAATCACCAAGTATACATAACGTGTCCAAATACATAGTGTATGGGGAGTCTCGGTGAATAATCATTATATGTCATCGGTGTTGATCCCCATATCATCGTTAAGCATATATGATAACGACATACTTATCATACATCATACAAGGGGCTCGGTGAGCATATGCGAGGAATGCGCACGAGAGCGGCCGGGACTCGGTGAATCGAGAATCGAGCGTTCGTAGTACGCACGAGAACATAACATGCCCTGGCCGGGACTCGGTGAAAGATACATTGAAAATCAAATCGTCAAAACCATATGCAATATTTCATCACTACCAAATACGAATTTCCAACATTCGAAGGCTCATAAACAGTTTCGGGTTCTTCCGAAGTTAATAGAAAAGTTATGAGCGTTTGGAATACACCTAGCCTATTTGTAACGATAAGGCATGCCAAAGAACAAAGCTTTTATGAGAGCTTTAAATACCTGGATCCGCACTATATCCAAATACACTAGCGAATCAAATCAAGATAAATCCGGAGTACTCATATCGGCTTATCATAGATGCTTATACCAAAATACTTAGATCCAATACGCTAGAGAACATCGCAAATGGAATATTTATTTTGAATACTTATATGAGATACTTAAATTCCAAGTATTTACATCGGAATGCTTATACCAAATATTCAAATTAGATCAACCCCGAGCATTTTACTCGCCAAATCAACAACAACCCAACAACAACAACCAACCTAGCAACATATCAAATTCGGAACAACAATCCAAAGTCAATACAATATCGTAAAATACGTCTAATAAAGCCATATAAATCGGAATTTTGTGGGCCCACCCAAATCAACGTTCAAATACTGGATCATAGGCCATTACGTTAACAAAATTTACAAGGACATTCCGACTCCATTAAACATTGCATACATATAGGTTATTTGCCGACAAAATATAAACTAATTCAATTCCATTGAATGAACACACTTTAAATTCAACCCATTTTAACACATTCTAATCTTTCAAGATCATGATTCATCCACAATTTCCTATTACGTCTATTCTCATCAAATAAGGAAGGGAAAGACTTTACATACCTTAACCAGTTGCGCCTTACGCTCGTCCGGATAATCAATCCCGTTTCGAAATCATACTAAATGGTCATGTTTACCATGTCATTTAATGCCAGAATTCAAAACCTTAATTCACTATTTGCCTACATTAAAATTTGGGCACAACATTTCCCCTATAAATTAAACAAGAATATCCTCGGCCAAACTAATTCAACAACAATACCAACCATCATTATAAAACACAATATAGCATAACTAATCAATTTTCATTCAACTTTCATTTCATTCAAATTCACAATTTTCAATTCAATACCAACATTCTCATATTCATTTACCGATCAACATACACACACACTCCATGCATACAATCAAACATTTCATATCATTTTACGAAATATTCACCAGATATCAAGTTTCCACTAAAACCATAATTCACTCCAAACCTCATTTTCAACATAAATATTCAACACATTTTCTTCTTTCAATTTCACAAACCAAAACAACAATTTACACCTTACTACTCCACTCTCATAATTTCATAAAACTATAATAAACACATAATTTTCCTACAATGACTTAGCAACTAATTTTCCACCAATTCTAGACTATTATGCTTCCATCTCCATCATAAGGCCACAACAACATAATCAACACACTAAATAAAATTTATTCCCCTTCCTTTACAAATCATACCACACGGCCACACCTTCACACCCACAACACGTAAAGTTCATAATTTCCATTCACTTACTCATACTACAACATGCATGCTAGTCATTCAAAGCATAAAAGGAATAGAATCCTCACCTTTGCCAAAATCTTCCACTTGTCACAAAAATGATTTTCTTGCCAAAATAATTATACTACATTGAAGAGCACCTTGAGCTTAGTAAGAATATAAGAAAACTACAATTTTTGGATCAAGGATTTAAGCTCCAAGAATTCCTTCTTCTTTTTTTTTTTTTTTTCTTTTGGCCGTGTTAAATAAAATTCTTGTTCCTTGTCTCTCTTCCCTTTTTTTTTTTTGTTGTCTTGAATGATAAAATTGTCTAAATTTTCCCACTCATTTCATATATATATATATATATATATATATATATATATATATATATATATATATATATATATATATATATATTGTCTCCACAAGTCATGTGAGGGGGCACATGCCCTCTCTAGAAAATTCCTAAAAATAAAGATGACTTATTTGTCATCATTTTCATTCTTTTTCTTTTCCTTTTTTTTTTTTACCAAAACCTTCATGAACTCGGTTGAAATTCCCATTTTGCCCCTCAACTTTTCTCATTTTTACCATTTTGCCCCTAGCCTTCCACATTATTTCCGCATCAATATTTTTCATAAACATCATCACATATATATTAAATAAGATCAAAATATTTTTCTACCTCATACAAGTCACGCTTATTTCAATTCATCCGAATGTACCGAATTGCGGGATATAACAATAACACCATAATATATACACGGTTCCCGGCCAAAAAGGGGCTCGGCGAACCGGACACATCATACTCCGGAATAAAGCATAGTGCGCACGATGACATACCGGCCCGGGACTCGGCGAAAGATGTAATAACGACCGTAATGCACGAGCGAGTCGTGAATAACCATATGCAGTCGAAAACATTTTCAAAGACTCAATAGCATAATCAAAACAAACCATTACTTAAGAACCAAAACATTAATCAAATCAAGTTTCCTCCGAACGTCGCTCGGGGACATATCGAATAGAGCTTTGGAATTCATAGATACGTGTCAAAACCATATGACATAGCTTATGGGAACCGAAAGCAAAATCATCATTACTGCATTCGACGGATAAGTACACTAACCATATCCGAAGGGTCGGGATGGTAGCCATATTAAGTTTTGTCACAAAGTCGTGAGAACTATACAAAGGAAAGTCGCGGGACCCACGGACGGACGTCAACCCAATCCGAGCCTGCCTATGGAAGGTGTAATCATTATACGCTATGGAACATCCCACGAGCATATCACGGCGATCCGGTTCTGTCTACGAAAGTTACGGCCCTTTTTGACACAGAACCCTTTAGGAACAAAACTTTTTATGCAACATTTGAAAACCAATTATTTCAAAGACATAAGGGCCATTATTCCATTACATTACGAATGTCAAAGATAAAATGCAAATAAGAATCGTAGGCATACTCGGATCGCAAGAATAGAATTTCCTCGAGGCTCGTGTCATAGCCTATTTACAACTAAGGCATGCCAAAAGAAGGAAGGGTTAAGCTTTACATACCTCATCCGCTTCCTAAGCTAATCCGAATTCAAGTCTCGGCTTCTCAAAATCTACAATAACATCATTTGGCACCAAACATTAGTCATAAGCACTTAGAAATCCGATTCTAAGCTAGCACTTCGTTTACAGAAATTTGGGCAGCATTTTCCCCCAGAATTAACAACCCCGAGAATTCAACTCGCCGATATCATCAACAACAACACCAACAACCATACTAACAACATCAATAAGTAATTCAAAACGTATTCTAACATTAGTAACTCCTTTCTACATAATTCGACAACATTCCAATTACATTCAATTCAACCATATATAATCAAGTCAACATCAATGCTCACACATTCAAGCACTAATCCGAAACCATTCAAACACGACTCAAGAACACTTCCAACAATCCGCAAAATATTCAAACCAACCCAAGCAACCCGAAAACGTCCACATTCAACAAGAACTACAACCACACGTTTCTTTCTTCCAAATTCATTAACTACACCAATGATCCACACATTGACAACATAATTCTCATAAATTCAAGAAACTATGCTAAAATCACATTAACTTGTACAACAACCCATAAACAATTACAACTTCAATTTAAATCATTAAACCTTCATCTTCATCATATAATCCACAACAATCATCAACTAATACACTAAATAAAATTAGTCCATCATAGTCTACCAAAACAACCCCTATACGGCCACACTTCAACACACAACATATCATGATTTCCATCCATTTTTACACACTACAAGACATTCAAAACATGCATAACACAAGCCTAATTCCAACCATTTAACCCACATAAAACGACCCCTTAATCCATAAATCTCAACAAAATAACAAACTAGTTTATAACGCTATTTTATCCGTTCTAATCCGTTAAAACTCTAATTAAACTTGTTAACAATGAAAAAGGGACCTTAGTCTTACCTTAAGTATGCAACAAGACGTCACCCTCTTCTTCTTTGCTGATTTTTAGCCCAAATTGAAGGCAACGCAACGTACAACACTTTTCTCTTCATGAGCTTCGCGATTCGGTGTCACGACCCAATCCCGTAGGCCGCGACTAGTGCCCGATCTGGGCACCCGTACACACCCATTAACCCGGACTAGCATACAAGTAGCTTATACCGTGTGCAAATTATAAATATTTACGAAAAGTGGAACGTCGCCCCACGTTCGTCACAAATGTACAGATATACATATCGTTATCAGAACCCAACAGATAATATCACAAATAAGCCGATAAGGCTATCATAGTATAGGGGGATGTCCAAATCACGAATTACACAGACACGACTAAACAGTGAATACCCATAACCCACACATACATGTCTATAGACCTCTAAGAGTCATAACAGAGTCATATGATGGGACAGGGCCCCGCCGTACCCGTAAACAAACATATGCATGTATATATGTACAATAACAAAAGCCGGATCGAAGTATAGGCTCCAGAACAAGGGAGCGCTCCAAATCAGCTGAACAGGAATCCTAAGCTGGTGGGTCATCCAAATAAGTATCTGTACCTGCGCGGCATGAAACGCATGACCTAAGAAAGGGGGTCAGTACGGAATATGTACTGAGTATGCAAAGCATGAAATATAGTAAACAAGATCATAGTCAAAACCAGAAGTACGGAAAGTAAATGCAATATTCAGAATATCAAAATGCTTACTTATAAAAAGAAATACAAATCATGCATAGGGCTCTTAGAACGGTGGTCGCCCGCCTGTCGTTGGCGCCACGCCACAGCATCACACCAGAAGGTTCATATCTCCGTACCCGACATATCCCCATAACACATCATAGCCTACCATAATGCCATAACACAGCATAACACCAATATAAACGGAACCCGGCCCTCTAGCGAGGAGCTCGGTGAACCGTAACACAGCATCACGCCGGAAAATAACATAGTGCGCACGATACATAACCAGCCCGGGATCCGGTGAAAGGAATACTAACCATATGCACGAGCGGAGTCGTGAGTGACAATAATATGCATAAAATCATAATCAAAACTCATTAAATAAGTGAGAAATCCATATGCGGAAGTCAAAGTGAAAATAGTATCAAATTTTTCTCGAAGGTCATTAAGGACAAACATAGAAAAGCCGCGGGCCCCACGGACGGGTGCCGACCCCCATCCGAGCCCGACTACCAGAGTTGGGGAAAGTTATGTCTTATGAAGTTACCTATTATATTTCGGGCGATCCGAGCTCGTATGCAAAAGTTACGAGCGTTCGAAGTTCGGGACCTTTTTGATAGCAAAATTCTTTATAAAACTTTTGAAATTCAATCAAATGAAAAACATAAGAACCCAAGTTAGGTTTCATTAAAAAAAGAGTGAACCTTGAGAAGCAAATAAAATACATATATGAGCTCGGATCTCGAGAGTGGAGTTATCCGAGGCTCGTGTCATAGCCTAATTAACACTAGGACATGCCAAAAGAAAGAAGGTTAAGCTTCACATACCTCGTCCGCTTCCTAAATCAATCCAAAATTACATCACGACATCTCCAAAATCTACAATAATATCATTTGGTACCAAACATTAGCCATAGATTCTTAAAACTTCAATTTCGACTAGCACTTAATTTACAAAAATTTGGGCAGCATTTCCCCTGTAAATTCAACATCCCCGAGATTACAACTCGGCTAAATCTTCAACAACACTACCAACAACCATTCTAGCAACATCAACAATTAATTCAAAAGGCATTCTAACGTCAATAACTCTTTTCTACATATTTCGACGACATTCCAATTACGTTCAAATTAACCATATACTTTCAAACCAACACAAGGCACACATATTCAAGTACTAATCCGAAATCCTTCAAACTAGATTCAAGAATATTTCAACCAATCCACAAAGTGTTCAAACGGCCCAACCAATATACTACATAGCCCAAAGTCTTCCAAATTCAATCAAAACTACAACACTATATTTCTTCCTTCCAAATTCATAAATTACACCAACATTCCACACATTAACGACATCAACCACAATAATACAAAAACTATATTAAAAATTACATTATTTCTTCCAAAAACCTACAAACAATTCCAACTTCCATTTAAATCATTAAATCATCATTTTCACTATAAAATCCCTACAACAACAACCAAAGCATACTAAATAAAATTAATCTTTCATTCCTACATACCATACACATACACGGCCACATCTCAAATTCCATGCTTCCATGAATTTCATCCACTTTCACTTACTACAACTTGCACAACCCTTCATAACACATGAAAAATGGATTAAAACTTACCTTTCTTCACCTAGTTCTTCACTTGGCCAAGGTTGAGAACTTGCATAAACCAAGGATTGGCTTGCCCTAACAATTGCTTCATGTTGTTTAGCACCTTCCAAAGAGTAGAAAACATAGAAGAAAATAATTTTTCTTCACCAAAATCCCATGGCCAAATTCGGCCATGGCTGGCCGTTTCTCTCCTCTCCTTTTTGTTCTTCATATTTCTTGAAGTTTCTTGGTGGAACATAATAAAGATGACTAATAATTCATCTTTATAACCCAAGTCATGATTCCATGTGGCCCATGGCCCACAAGTCATGTGCATGGCTCATGGCTTTTTAATTTCATGAACACTAAATTTCCATATTTTCATGAAATTTTTTTATAACTTCCACTAATTCACTTTTGTCCCCAAGTCTTCCATAATATTCCAAGTCAATGAAATTGCAAGCAACTTATGTCTTTAAAATAAAATCGAAGGTCAAAAATCTCAACCTCGCATCCGGGACTAGTCTTGTCCTTAACTTTTCACAGTTAGCTCGGAATATACTAATGTACAAAAATGCGGGATATAACATCCTCCCCCCCTTTAAAACATTCGTCCTCGAATGTTAAATTAGTCGTATAGGGTCTTATAAGTGCTTGAGGGGAGGGTCCCTTTGATAGCTATCACGTATAGTTCATTCATCAATCGGCAAGACACGTCCGGGATTTGAATTATTTGAAGACATAGGAAACAAGCGGGAATCCGTATTCTTCACTCTTTCCGATATTGTTGCCTCGCCACCGTATCTTAACGGAAACCACATCCTTAATACATAACATCCTCATTGGTCGATCCAAGTATAATCATGGGTTGTTTCTCGTAAAATGATCTTTCTATCGCTTGGATATCGTCTATAGGAGATATTCGGAGGGGTCGTCTATACTCTTACGAAACCTTAGTATGTGGGGACCGGACACGCGTCTCTAATTCGGGTGGTAGGTCCGACCTCATAGGCAACCTTGCCCACTTCACAAACGATCGATAAGATCCAACATACCTCGGATCGAGCTCTTCCTTTTTGCTAAATCTCACAACACTCTTCAAGGGTGACACTTCCAAAGATACCCAATCATCGACCTGGAACTCTAGGTGTCGACGTCGAGTATCTGCGTATGACTTTTGCTACCTCCGAGCTGCTGACGACCGCTGTCGATTGGGTTCCACTTGTCGACTACTTACCGAGCTATCTCTATGTTTCGCCCACATCGAATCAGCCCATTTGTGACCTGCTCCTTCTGCCATACAAACCCTCACATGGTTACCTGGACGCTCGAATGGTAGCTATTTTTACAAGTGAACTCAACACGTGGCATACGATCGCCTTAGCTATACCTGAAATCAATCACGCAGACTAGTGACATATTCCTTCGCGTTTAAATAGTGCGCTCGATCTGTCCGTTAATCTGAGGGTGACATATGTCATCGAGACTCGTTCATGATTTCCCTTCCTTTGAGGTGAGCTTCAGGAGCTAACTGTAAACTGAAATTTTTATGCTTGAAATCATAGATGTGAGAGCGTTACGAAGCCTCCCCGTATGGTTGCACATGGTCTTTGACTGAATAAATGGTCTCGGATATGCTATTATACTGGCCCCTGGAGGTTCAGTGGTTGGTGTCGTTAGTCCTTATGTCCTTGTCACCATTTTCTTCACAATCACTTGCTTAACATGATTTTTGTCGCTAATGAGTCTACTAGTTACGTCCATACGAAATGGTCCTATACCCTTCGCTATCCTTCGTAGTTCTGCTATACTCATGGCAACTCGTAATTCGAGTTTAAACTGAATCCTCGGGCTCTTGCCACAACTTTTCCTTTAGCTTCTCACCCTCAAATCTCACAGTATAACCCAAAAGCGTATGGCTGCGGAAATACTCCTTTACAAGTCTCTCATAATACAAGTATATGTGTTTCCGATTCCCTTGTATTGGTAATCATTCCGAACTCTAGCTCCAGACTAATAAATTTGCCCTTCAGGGCCGTACGGACGCCATAATCTCTTTCAAGTCTAGTATGTTCTTCCCCCCCCCCCTTTTATCAGGGAGGTCCTAATGCACCAATATGTTCTTCACCGTCCTCGGCGCTTATCTTTCGAGAATTGGGAACTTCTTAGCACTGTTGCACGGCCTAATCTTTCCTTTACTTCTCATTTTTCGTGTGGGCCATTATTCTTTCGCTCCTCTTATCAAAGTCTATCCTACAATTCTACACAATCCACTTTGGTTCCATACCACCACATTCCATCGTCCCCACACGCTTACTCTCACCTTTTTATCTAAATCGCGCCGTGCTTCACTCTTTTGCTTTTTCTGACATTTCGGTCACCCTTACCTACCGTCTCCTTATTTTCTTCCTTTCCCAAATATCATTATCTTGGAACTTCACAAGCTTAATCCGTAGCGAAAACAGCACCGGCTTGCCTTATAACATTGTGCCATTATTATTTTCTTTCACTTGAATCTTCTTATCTGTTCGGTAAATGTCTTCCAATACGCACACACATCAATTCTTTGGAGCTTGCCATAGCCATATAAGGGATATCATATACGTACGTACATATAAATACTACCATCTTATTCACCAAAATTTTTCCAACACTATTCAACTTACCCTGTTTCTGAAGCTGTAATGCCACTTCCTCCGTTTTCACTGATTCGATGCCGTCTTGATCTACATGACCTCTTAAGGTTTTTGGCCACTCTGCAAACTCTAATAGTTCCTTAGGCTAACCTAACCTCTCATTTGCTTCTTACGACTGAGTTTGTAAAACTTCCCGAAAACTTCCCAGGGGGTCACCCATCCTAAAATTGCTCTCACCCCAGCACGCTTAACTTTGAGACTCTGTTGAAATGCGACGTTCTAATGTTAATATAATTGCGTCAACCCCATCGCAAGACCCCCAGCACATAATCTGGAGTAAGTTGAAGTCTTGACAGATTCCGAAACGCCTTCACGACACATCCTCGGCCGAATTAAAAAGGGTCTCTCACTTCGACCCAATAATAGTTTAATACGCGCAGTTGTTGCGAATTCTCCGTTAGGTGGCATTTATATTCCCACGGTAAGTGTCCAAAATTCTCTTGGAATAATATTTTTATCTCAACCTGCACGATCCGCTTCTTTTGGTGAAATCCACCGGTTCTTTAAACCTACCGTCTTTGTCGCCTAAGGGTTCCATTATTTTTATTTTTTTGAAGTGAAGTCTTGTGCACGTAATACCCCCTTGTTCTCTACACCTTTTACGCTTACTGCATGTCCAACATAGACTTCTAATCCACTCACAAACATTCCAAATTCATCTCACTACTAGCCTTACCTTATTACCGTGTTGTCGCACTACACCTTTATGCTCATAACTATGTATTCCCTTTTTGTTCCATATTCACCCTTATTTAATTGTGCCTATCCTGGGTGCTTCCTTTAGCATCCCCCTCACCATATTTCTCAACTTATATTCATCCCTCTTTCCCGCACACGAGGAATTTTATACTACCTTTATATCTATTCGGGAAAATATTACTCTTACATAATCCCTTTCTTACTTTCAAGTCATATTCCGTTCACCCTACTTTCCTTTACGTCCTTATTATGCCGTCATTTTCTATCACTCCCTCTACTTCGTTGTTCATCTCTCCATAATACGATCTTTCGCAGTTCGTCGTCGATAACCCTCCTACTCACGGCTACACATGTCATCACCTATTCCGCGCATTTGTTATCTTACCCGCGTTTCATCTTTTTGTCTCTTTCCTTATAATTAATCCCTTCTCTCTTTGTGCTTACTATTGTTTCCGATATCTCGTAGTCCCTATTCTGTGTTTTCCCCCGAAGAAAATTTCTTGAGTTCTTCCTCCCTTTCTCTTTTTTTTGTTTTGATCATTAGCTCACTTTCATACTTTAGTTACACAAATCACGACGTATTCTTAGTCGCTTCCTCGCCAAACTGTACGCATTTTCATAATGATCTCTATTATATTCACGCAATATCCTGTTCGCAACCAATCTTATAGCGTCACACTTTTTAACTTTTGCCCTTTCTGGTCAATCTTACTTTTAATATCGTACAAGCTGTTTTGTCAGTACGTGCATATTCGTCACATTTTTTGTACTCTGGCCTCAATCATATCACTATTCTTTTAACTATAAACTCGTCGTAATTAATCCCCGCTTATCAATTCAGTTGGTACCTTAATATAATACTCTATCGAGATTTGCCAACCTCTTTTAACTCACCTCCTAATGTCACAAACCCTTTTCCCAAATTCTTTTTACCCTATCAGTATCGACCTCCTAATTATCATTACCGCCAATTCCGTAGTTAACTTATTTTTCGAGGTCCACCGTACTTGCAACTTAGTCAAATTCTGTCTTTACTATTAACATGACCTTGCATGGCATATTACAAATCCCTACCTCATTCTCGTGTTGTTCCTGGAAAAATTTCGGCAGAGTTTCCTCTATATTTCTTATTATCACAAAACCTGTACGCGTAAAAATACCAACAATGCCTCACGGGGCCAACATATTTATATATATACATATCGTATCAAGCCACACGGGGGCTCTCAAACATTGACAATAGCATGAAAATGGGGAAACTTTACCTCGTATGTCCATCTTGGACTGCACCTGTTACGCTTTTCTGCTTACTTTTCCTTTCTAAAATTTTGACTTTACATTTCGATACCTTATTCGACATATACCTCTCGTGCCGTTACTTACCTGCGCACTTTGTAACCTTCAGTATCGTCGTTCGCTTCCTTCTGTCGATGTCACTCTCCTGCTAAAATCAAGGGTTAGTACGAGGAATCTCATTTCCTATGACTTGGCTCTATCGCACGATCTAAGACAGAAAAAGGGTCACTGATTCCTAAATGCCCCGTAGCCTCCTGTTTATGAGTGTGGCCGGCTTCACACCATAAACAAGACTCTACCGGACACGGTCTGTAGACAATCCGAGGACGAACCGCTCTGATACCACTTTTGTCACGACCCAACCCCGTAGGCCGCGACTAGTGCCCGATCTGGGCACCCGTACACACCTATTAACCCGGACTAGCATACAAGTAGCTTATACCGTGTGCAAATTACAAATATTTACGTAAAAGTGGAACGTCGCCCAAAGTCGTCACAAATGTACGTATATACATATCGTTATCAGAACGCAACAGATAATATCACAAATAAGCCGATAAGGCTATCATAGTATAGGGGGACGTCCAAATCACGAATTACACAGACACGACTAAACAGTGAATACCCATAACCCACACATACATGTCTATAGACCTCTAAGAGTCATAACAGAGTCATATGACGGGACAGGGCCCCGCCGTACCCGTGAACAAACATATATGTATATATGTACAATAACAAAAGCCGGATCGAAGTATAGGCTCCGGAACAAGGAGCGCTCCAAATCAGCCGAACGGAATCCTAAGCCGGTGGGTCATCCAAATAAGTATCGTACCGCGCGGCATGAAACGCGGCCCCGAAGAAAGAGGGTCGTCACGATGAATATGTACTGAGTATGCAAAGCATGAAATATAGTAAACAAGATCATAGTCAAAACCAGAAGTACGGAAAGTAAATGCAATATTCAGAATATCAAAATGCTTACTTATAAAAAGAAATACAAATCATGCATAGGGCTCTTAGAACGGTGGTCGCCCGCCTGTCGTTGGCGCCACGCCACAGCATCACACCAGAAGGTTCATATCTCCGTGCCGACATATCCCCATAACACATCATAGACTACCATAACGCCATAACACAAAGATAACACCAATATAAACGGAACCCGGCCCTCTAGCGAGGAGCTCGGTGAACCGTAACACAAGATCACGCCGGAAAATAACATAGTGCGCACGATACATAACCGGCCGGGATCCGTGAAAGGAATACTAACCATATGCACGAGCGGAGTCGTGAGTGACAATAATATGCATAAAATCATAATCAAAACTCATTAAATAAGTGAGAAATCCATATGCGGAAGTCAAAGTGAAAATAGTATCAAATTTTTCTCGAAGGTCATTAAGGACAAACATAGAAAAGCCGCGGGCCCCACGGATGGGTGCCGACCCCCATCCGAGCCCGACTACCAGGGTTGGGGGAAAGTTATGTCTTATGAAGTTACCTATTATGTTTCGGGGCGATCCGAGCTCGTATGCAAAAGTTACGAGCGTTCGAAGTTCGGGACCTTTTGATAGCAAAATTCTTTATAAAACTTTTGAAATTCAATCAAATGAAAAACATAAGAACCCAAGTTAGGTTTCATTAAAAAAAGAGTGAACCTTGAGAAGCAAATAAAATACATATATGAGCTCGGATCTCGAGAGTGGAGTTATCCCGAGGCTCGTGTCATAGCCTAATTAACACTAGGACATGCCAAAAGAAAGAAGGGTTAAGCTTCACATACCTCGTCCGCTTCCTAAATCAATCCAAAATTACATCACGACATCTCCAAAATCTACAATAATATCATTTGGTACCAAACATTAGCCATAGATTCTTAAAACTTCAATTTCGACTAGCACTTAATTTACAAAAATTTGGGCAAAGATTTCCCCTGTAAATTCAACATCCCCGAGATTACAACTCGGCTAAATCTTCAACAACACTACCAACAACCATTCTAGCAACATCAACAATTAATTCTAACGTCAATAACTCTTTTCTACATATTTCGACGACATTCCAATTACGTTCAAATTAACCATATACTTTCAAACCAACACAAGGCACACATATTCAAGTACTAATCCGAAATCCTTCAAACTAGATTCAAGAATATTTCAACCAATCCACAAAGTGTTCAAACGGCCCAACCAATATACTACATAGCCCAAAGTCTTCCAAATTCAATCAAAACTACAACACTATATTTCTTCCTTCCAAATTCATAAATTACACCAACATTCCACACATTAACGACATCAACCACAATAATACAAAAACTATATTAAAAATTAAATTATTTCTTCCAACAACCTACAAACAATTCCAACTTCCATTTAAATCATTAAATCATCATTTTCACTATAAAATCCCTACAACAACAACCAAAGCATACTAAATAAAATTAATCTTTCATTCCTACATACCATACACATACACGGCCACATCTCAACTTCCATGCTTCCATGAATTTCATCCACTTTCACTTATTACAACATGCACAACCCTTCATAACACATGAAAAATGGATTAAAACTTACCTTTCTTCACCTAGTTCTTCACTTGGCCAAGGTTGAGAACTTGCATAAACCAAGGATTGGCTTGCCCTAACAATTGCTCCATGTTGTTTAGCACC
Source organism: Lycium ferocissimum (assembly GCF_029784015.1). Taxonomy (NCBI): domain Eukaryota; kingdom Viridiplantae; phylum Streptophyta; class Magnoliopsida; order Solanales; family Solanaceae; genus Lycium; species Lycium ferocissimum. The sequence goes on from NW_026724426.1 coordinate 51,238, forward strand.
TTCCAAAGAGTAGAAAACATAGAAGAAAATAATTTTTCTTCACCAAAATCCCATGGCCAAATTCGGCCATGGCTGGCCGTTTCTCTCCTCTCCTTTTGTTCTTCATATTTCTTGAAGTTTCTTGGTGGAACATAATAAAGATGACTAATAATTCATCTTTATAACCCAAGTCATGCTTCCGTGTGGCCCATGGCCCACAAGTCATGTGCATGGCTCATGGCTTTTTAATTTCATGAACACTAAATTTTCATATTTTCATGAATTTTTTTTATAACTTCCACTAATTCACTTTTGTCCCCAAGTCTTCCATAATATTCCAAGTCAATGAAATTGCAAGCAACTTATGTCTTAAAAATAAAATCGAAGGTCAAAAATCTCAACCTCGCATCCGGGACTAGTCTTGTCCTTAACTTTTCTGATTAGCTCGGAATATACTAATGTACAAAAATGCGGGATATAACATTCGGTGCTTAGATTGTGGTCAAAATTTGGTTTCTCTCTCTACCTCTCCTCTCTCTCTCTCCATCTCTGAAAATTCTGGACGTTTTGGTCTGAAAAATGAAGGAGAAAGCTGAAAATTTCACTTAAATGGCATGGGTATTGGGCCTGACCCGACTTGGAATCGGGTTGGGCCGAATCCACAGTTCAGCTCAACCTTTCTACTTTAAAATATTCATATCTCCTTATCCCGATGTCACCTGTCGGCCCATGACCTATGGTTGGAAAGCTAATTCAATTATCTACAACTTCTATCTTTGGTATTTTTCCAAATTCCAAACTTATAATATCGTTTGCCCTCAAAGTCGGATCACCCGAAAACGTTACTTAAAAATATTTGCTTGGAGGACTTCCACTTTGATTTGGCTCAAGGGTCCTTCTTGAGTTGTGTTTAACTTCACATATATTATTCATATAACTTGTCATATGTCAAAAAAAAAATCTCAACATGTGGACCCCACCTCAGCTTATGAATAATCCAACGTACAAAAATACGGGATATAACATTAAAAGTCTCAACCTCGTATCCCGGAATAGTCCTGTCCTTAACTTTCTATGGTTAGCTCGGAATGTCCCAATGTACAAAATACGGGATATAATAGGATACCAAGCCTATTTCTATTCCTCCTTACCGAATGGCTCCGGCAGAATTGAAAGAGTTAAAGGCACAATTGAAAGATTTGCTCGAGAAGCGGTTTATTAGACCCAGTTCATCACCGTGGGGAGCACCAGTTCTATTTGTAAGAAAGAAAGATGGTTCCCTATGAATGTGCATTGATTATAGGCAGTTGAATAAGGTGACAATAAAGAACAAATACCCTCTCCCAAGGATTGATGATTTGTTTGATCAACTACAGGGTGCCAAGTGGTTCTCTAAAATAGACTTGAGGTCGAGTTATCATCAAGTGAGAGTTAGAGAAGAAGATATCCACAAGACATCTTTTAGAACGAGATATGGCCATTATGAACTTTTTGTGATGTCATTTGGGTTAAATAATGCTCCGGCAGTGTTCAAGAATTTGATGAATAACGCATTCAGGCCTCTCTTGGATTTGTTCGTAATAGTATTCATTGACGATATTCTGGTGTACTCTTGCACAGAATCCGAAAATGCAGATCTTTTACGTATTGTTCTTGGAATTCTTCGAACTCGAGAATTGTATGCAAAATTTTCGAAGTGCGAATTTTAGTTGAATTCTGTGACATTCCTAGGTCATGTCATTTCAGATGATGGCATTCGAGTTGATACTCAGAAAATTAAGGCTGTGAAGACTTGGCCAAGGCCTACGACCCCTACAGATGTGCGTAGCTTCCTGGGATTGGTAGGTTACTATAGAAGGTTCGTAGAGGGCTTTTCATCTATTTCAGCCCCATTGACGAAGCTAACTCAAAAGTCAGCCAAGTTTCAATGGAACGATGCTTGTGAGCGTAGCTTCCAAGAGTTGAAGGACGGATTAACCTTAGCTCCAGTCTTAACACTCTAGAAGGACCAGATGGTTATGTTGTATATTGTGACACTTCTGGTGTTGGGTTAGGATGTGTGTTAATGCAAGACGGTAAATTCATCGCTTATTCTTCGAGACAGCTGCGGAAGCATGAAAAGAATTACCCAACTCATGATCTCGAATTGGCTACAGTTATTCATGCATTAAGGAAGTGGAGACATTACTTGTATGGCATGCATGTTGATATCTATACAGATCACAAGAGTCTCCAATACATTTTTAAACAGAAGGAGTTAAATCTGCGGCAAAGGCGGTGGTTAGAATTATTGAAAGATTACGTTGTGAATATTTTATACCACCCCGAAAAGGCAAATGTAGTAGCTGATGCGCTTAGCCGCCGATCAATGGGCAGCCTATGTGAAGTTCCTCCCGCGAAGAAAGCATTAATTCATGAGCTCCACCAACTAGCTAATCTTGGAGTACGATTAATTGATTCAGGTGGTGCAGGAGTTAGTGTTAATAACCCCATAGTTTCTTCCTTGAACATGGAAGTAAAAGAGCGGCAGTATGAAGATCCTCAGTTGAGCCATTATAGATATACATTTCATGAAAAAGTGAAGTCTCCAGTTGAAATTTCTACGGATGGAATTCTTAGATACCGAGGCAGGCTATGTGTTCCGAATGTTACAGGATTGCGTCATTGAATCCTAGAACAAACTCATTATTCTCGGTATGCTATTCATCCAGGAACGAAAAAAATGTATCATGACCTCATGCTGATATATTGGTGGGATGGCATGAAGAGAGATATAGCAGAATTTGTAGCTCAATGTCCAAATTGCCAACAAGTGAAAATCGAACATCAAAAGCCAGGAGGATTATTGCAAGCGATGGAAATTCCTACTTGGAATGGGAAGTAATCAATATGGATTTTATTACGGGACGACCTCATTCCCGAGGCAAGTATGATTCCATATGGGTGATCGTGAACAGACTCACGAAAGCAGCTCATTTCCTTCCAGTCAAAACCACATACTCAGCAGAAGATTATGCAAGGTTGTATCTCAAGGAGATTGTGCGACTCCATGGTATTCCAATATCCATTATCACAGATAGGGGAGCGCAGTTTACAGCTAAGTTCTGGAAATCCTTCTAAGAAGGTTTGGGTACTCAAGTAGAGCTCAGCACGGCATTTCATCCGCAAACTGATGGAGAAGCCAAACGTACTATCCAGAACTTGGAGGATATGCTAAGAGCATGTGTTCTAGATTTTGGTGGTAGTTGGGATGACCACTTACCTCTTATTGAGTTTGCATATGATAATAGCTACCATTCCAGTATTCGAATGGCCCCGTATGAAGCTTTATATGGAAAGAAGTGCAGGTCTCCAATTTGATGGTTTAAAGTAGGAGAAGTATAGCTAATAGGCCCTGAGTTGATCCAACAAGCAGTGAAAAAAGTCAAGGTGATCCGAGATCGATTGTTAACTGCCCAAAGTCGCCAAAAATCTTATGCGGACAATCGCCGGCGAGATTTAGAATTTCAAATTGATGATTGGGTATTTTTGAAGGTGTCGTCAATGAAAGGTGTGATAAGATTTGGTAAGAAAGAAAAGTTAAGTCCTTGATATATCGGACCCTATAATCGGAAGAGATGACTTGTGTCGAAATAATTGAGATTTATGAGAAAGAAGGCCATGTTTGAATTTTTCTTAGTAGGTGTGTGGCGGATATGGAAGCTTGAATGCGGAATCAATGGAGAAGGCCTAAGGGCAAAATTGGAATTTTGAAAATTTGTTTCGGAAACTATAAATTATGATTTGTGAAGAACTGGGCTCAAAAAAAAAAAGAAAAATGAGGCCCAACAAGGGAGGCCCAACCGGCCACACCATGGTCCAAGTCCATGGAATTAATTAATTCCCATGTGATATTATATATTCATCTACATCCTTAGAACATTCAAGAAAAGCAAAGAAAAATCAAGAAAAAGAAAAAGAAGGCCTTCGGCCATAAGAGAGAAAAAGAAAAGAAAAGAAGAGAAAAATTTTGGAGCTTGGTTCTTGATGCAAAAATTTGGTTCTTCTTGAATTAGTAACAAGCTTGAGGTGCTCTACAAGTTGGTATAATTTTCAAGGCAAGAAAGAGCTTCCTTTGGCAAGTGGAAAGAAGTTGGAAAGGTAAGGATTCTATGTTCTTTTATGTCATGGAAGATTTGTGAATGTTAGAATAAGTGAAATTGCATGGAAATCATGGAATTGTGATTTTGTGTGTGTAAGCCGTGTGGTGTGTGTTGTGTTGTGGCCGTGTATGTGCATGGTTGTGTATGGAAGATGTGTTGGATTTTATGTTGTATTTTAGTTGTGGTTATGATGTAATTCATGTTGGAAATGGAAGTTGAATGAACTAAGTTGAAGGTAGGAATATGGAAGTTGGCCGTGTGCCATGTTGTGTTAGAAGTGAAGTAAATTCAAGTTTATTTAGTTGCTAGTTGTGTTGTTAGGATCTTGGTGATGCAAATAAGGGCTTAATGACTTGAATTGGCATTGAAGTTGCTTGTATGTAATTATGTGAATTTTGTATGATTTTTATATAAGGATGGACGTAAGGTTCTAAATGAGAATTATGGTTGTTGTTAATAATTAGTAGGGAAGACAATGTGATTTGGAAGCTTTGTTGTGTTTGTAGAAAGTTTGGATGGAATAAGGAATTGATGGAAATACTTGAATTTGTGAATAATGTGAAATGTTCTTGAATTGTGTTTGAATGGTCTTGAATGAGGAAATGAGTATGAAAATATTGATATTGGTTGGAAAATGTAAAGTTAGTTGGAAATTGTTGCTTTATGAAGAAAGAAGACTAATTATGTTAGTAAGCGAGTTTTAATCGATAATTGTTGTTGTTGGTGTTGTGTTGGCTTGTTGCTTGGTTGTTTTGAGCCGAGTTGAATCTCGGGGGTGTCATATGTGTAGGGGAAGTCTTTGCCGAAATTTCGGTAGCCAAGTATAGACCAAAGTTGAAATGTTAGCTTTCATGAATAGTAGCGGTAAGAGTGACCATTTGCGGATTTCGACGAAATTGGAAGTGAAACCAAGCGAGCATAAGGCGTAATTGAGGTATGTAAAGCCTTGCCCTTTATTCTTTGGCATGTTCGAGTCCAACAGGCTTGAAAGTGAGCCTCGATTGCACTTACACTTCCATAATTCAAGATTGAAAATAGCGCCAAATCGTTCGGTAAGATTGAACCGTTTCTTCACAAATTGTCATCAAAATGAATTATATGTACGAAACCTTCCAAATGGACTGGATTGTCCCAAATGCTTTTAAGTGACCGTTATAAAGTCTATGATCCACAATTTATGCCCGCCGCCTCGATTTGACCCGAGGTGGGCCCATAGAATCCGAGACCTCTTATTATGATTTTAATTAATTTATCCCTATACCATGTTTAAAGGAATCTTTGATGATTGTACCGTTGTCGAACAATGAATATGATAAGTTTATGATATGTCTTGACATGAGTTATGATCTAAAAAGTATGATCGAAGTAAGCAATCGTGCCATCCCCCAAAAAGGGCATACATATACCTATACGAGTATCGTCCGATTTCCTTGAAATGATATGTCATTTGTATTGTTCCGTTTGCTTAAGAACGATCATTTTGAATCTTTTGTAAGCCCTATGATATATTTGTTACGTACGAATAGTCTCAAAAACTACGATTTGACATAATCCGTCATGGCATCCGAAAGGTACGTATTATGACTATTTACGTGATTTGTCTGTTGAGTCTGGACTTATATGCATATGTTTTTCCACTACTCTGTTCGTGCAAGCTATGATATGTCTTTTCACTGAGCCCGGGCCAGGATATGTTCTCGTGCGCACTTCTCTGCATTATTCACCGAGTCCCTCGTACTTGCGGGCGGGACACGTTATTTGTATATGATTGTGATATGATGATACGGGGATGGCGGCCGGACGGCACATGATTATTATTCACCGAGACCCGATGAGGGGCCGGGACACGTTATGTATACATGATATATGATTTGACGAGATATGATTCCATATTACCGAGTCCCTTAATAAGGGCGGGACACGTCATCTACACATATGGTACATGATTACGTTATGCATGACTTTACTTACCGAGTCCCTTATCCGAGGGCGGGACACGATACATGTTCGCATGATATTATATGATCGATATGCATTATGTCTTCGAGGTCTCGGACACGGTGTTACTTTTTGTACTTGATTCTAATTACGGCTCCGTCTGTTATGCTTTCGTACTCTGTCTTTGATCATGGTTATACTTGTTACCTTTACGCTTTACATACTCGGTACATCTTCGTGCGACCCCCTTGCTTCTCGGGGGCCGTGTTACATGCCCACGGTACGGACGCACCGCGTGATACGCCACCGGTCTAGGACTTCGGTCTGCTTTATTTTGAGGAGCTCCCTTTGATCCGGAGTGATACTTTTGGTATATATTTACGTTGTTCATATGTTACGTATATATGACTATTTGGGTACGGCGGGGCCCTGTCCCGTCTTCGATTTCGTTATGTATGTTAGAGGCACGTAGACATGATTGTGGGTTGTGAGTTGTCACTGGTCAGGTACGTATGTTCGGGTTTGCGACTCTGTCTGTTATGATAGCCTCAGCGGCTAGTGTACTGGTCTAAGTATGTTTATGTATGTATATATATATTTTCATGCGACGTACCCGATATTTGTATGAATTTATGTATGTCTAAACGAGATTATTTTGTTTGATATGCCGGATACATCGGGTAGGTGCGTATGGGTGTCCGGTTAGGACACCGGTCGCGGCCCACGGGGTTGGGTCGTGACAAAAGTGGTATCGAGCGGTCGGTTCTCGGAATGTCTGCAGGCCGTGTCTAGTAGAGTCTTGTTTATCGGTGTGTTGGGCCCCACATCTATAAACAGGAGGCTACAGGACATCTAGGATGTTATGTTGCCCTTTCTTTGACTCTTAGATCGTGCGTTAGAGCTGTGTTATCAGGATGTTTTCCCTTCTGACGAACTGTTATGTTTTTCAGCGATGCCTCCGAAGAAGGCGACGGCTGCCCAAAAGGGCAAAGCAGTGCCGGAGACAGGAGAGACTAGCCGGGCTCAGAGGGTTACTAGGGCCCGTGCCCGGGCTATGCCCGATATTGTGCCCCAGTCGGAGGGTTCAGCCACTCCGCCACCAGATGAGGCGGGCGGAGCCCCCTCGGCGGCTCCGGCGCCCGGCTCCCCGGCCGGGGCGGAGGACGAGGACATTGAGGAGGCGATAAAGATGGCGTCGACGACGATAGTGGCCGGACGGGCTCGAGGACGCGGACGAGAGAGAGATGATGATGACGGGCGTGATAGCCGAGGGTCCGCGATTTTCGACATGTGGCCCCCCCGAGTTTTTCGGGTCTAAGCCGAGGAGGACCCCCATGACTTCATTCGGGGGGATGAGACGTGCATTAGGAGTCGGGGCTTCGAGACCGAGTCGTCGAGTTAGCCTCGCACAGACTACGAGATGTTGCGGCTAACTGGTATGAGTCCTGGGAGCTGTCCAGGGGTGAGGATGCTCCCCCAGCTACGTGGGACGAGTTCACAGCCGCTTTCCTCCGCCACTTTCTACCACCAGAGCTGCGACGGGCGAGAGTTGACCGATTTTTGCAGATTAAGCAGAGGGGCAGGAGTATTCGAGAGTATAATTTGGAGTTTGACTCTCTGGCCCGATATGCGCCGACGATTGTGGCCGATATGGAGGACCGGATGCACCGGTACGTGATGGGGCTGGACCCCTATTTGGTTGATTGTTGCATGGCGATGGCGGCGCAGACCGGTATGGACATCGCCCGGCTACAGGCTTATGCACAGGGGGTAGAGGACCGGCATAGGGAAGATCAGTCCGGTAGAGAGTATGACAGGAGACGGCCCAAGAGGGCCAGATTTGAGGAGCATTCTGGAGGTTCTCGAGGCGGACGGCCTCAGCGACAGCCTGGTAGATTCTTTCCTCCGTCGGACCGCGGTACCCAGTCCGTTGGTAGACATTTTGATGGCGCGGGTCCGTCTGGAGTAGGCCAGAGTTCTAGGGCCTTGGACTCGCAGCGGAGTACGGGGTTCAGTCAGTCGAGGTTATCTTTGCCCCAGTGTCCTCAGTGTGGCAGGCACCATCCGGGAGAGTGCCGTCTTGCCACCGGCGCCTGTTTTTCGTGCGGCCGACAGGGCCACATCATGAGGGAGTGCCCGTACAGGGGCGGTTCAGGTTCAGCCCAGCCTACTCGGTCAGATGCCGGCTCGTTTTCTCCTTCGGTAGCCATGCGCCCCACGGGGCGAGATATGCCGGCACCGGTGAGGCGCGGCGAGGTCGGAGTGGAGCACCCGGTTCTAGCGGTCCTTCGAACCGCGTATATGCTTTGACCGGCCGGCGGGACCGGGAGTGTCACCGGATGCGGATCCGGGTATACTATTAACCTTTCCTCGAAAAGTACGTGCATTGATTGATCCGTATTTCATTATGTTGTATGAAGCGGGTGCTAGTAAGAGTAAAGCATAAACCCAAATTACAAGAACCTCTTGAGGCAGCTATACATATGTACAGATGGAAACAGGAGGGCGATGTGGTAACTGTATAGTCTAGACCGGGGTGGGACCCGCTACGGAAATTTTTTGAAAAATTTTATTAAGGCCCGACCTGCCCTAAATTACGTGACGAAGGTCGTGTGGGGCGGAATGATGAGATTATATTAGCGTTAACGTACCAAAATGCGTGAAAGATTTAAAGTTAAGCGTGCTAAGACCGCAGAAATGCACGGGATGGGTGACCCCCCTGGGAAGTACGCCAAGAATTTTCACAAATATGGATATGGGGACTAAATGAGAAATTGGGGTAACTTAAGTAGGATGACAAGGAAATTTCGTAAGTCTCTGACGTACAGTAAAGGTAGTTCGACTCTGACTGCGATTCTGTACGCTATATTTCTGCGTCCCTGCTTTCGGTGAAGCTCTGTTTACTATACCCTGTGCTTCTGGATCTGATTACGTTTCTGTTTAATATATCTCTGTGCGTCCGATTCCGGCCATAAGTCTGTCCGATATACTTTGGCACGTCTGATTCTGACTTCAAATCTGTCCGATAAATCTCTGTACATTTGACTCTGATATGACTCTGTCTGATATATTTCTGTATGTCTGCCCCTGATCGCGGATCTGTCTGATATACTTCTATGTGTCTGATTCTAACCACGGATTTATGTCAGACTTTGATTATGGACCCGTCCGATATGCTTCTGTACGGCTGGCTCCGAATTTGAATTCGCTTAAGATAATCGTCGGAATATGATTCTGTCTGTCGTACTTTTGTACTTCGGACTCCGGATATAACTCCGTCTGACGTCCGTTTGATCTTCTGGTTCTGGTTAAGACTCTGTCCGTCGCCTATCCGATTTAAGCCGGTACGAACAGCTCTAACACGGCGATATCGAAGAGAGATGGATGAAGTTGGAAAATGAAGGCCTTTACAAGTTCTTCGACCAAGTGCAAGTATGTAAGTGGCAAAAAGACCTCCCCGGCTGATTTTGATCTACCACGAGGCTGAATTAACATTCGAGGACGAATGTTTTAAAGGGGGGGAGGATGTTATATCCCGCCTTTTCGCATGATCGGAAAACTCGAAATAATTGAGATTTATGAGAAAGAAGGCCATGTTTGAATTTTTCTTAGTAGGTGTGTGGCGGATATGGAAGCTTGAATGCGGAATCAATGGAGAAGGCCTAAGGGCAAAATTGGAATTTTGAAAATTTGTTTCGGAAACTATAAATTATGATTTGTGAAGAACTGGGCTCAAAAAAAAAAAAAAAAAAATGAGGCCCAACAAGGGAGGCCCAACCGGCCACACCATGGTCCAAGTCCATGGAATTAATTAATTCCCATGTGATATTATATATTCATCTACATCCTTAGAACATTCAAGAAAAGCAAAGAAAAATCAAGAAAAAGAAAAGAAGGCCTTCGGCCATAAGAGAGAAAAAGAAAAGAAAAGAAGAGAAAAATTTTGGAGCTTGGTTCTTGATGCAAAAATTTGGTTCTTCTTGAATTAGTAACAAGCTTGAGGTGCTCTACAAGTTGGTATAATTTTCAAGGCAAGAAAGAGCTTCCTTTGGCAAGTGGAAAGAAGTTGGAAAGGTAAGGATTCTATGTTCTTTTATGTCATGGAAGATTTGTGAATGTTAGAATAAGTGAAATTGCATGGAAATCATGGAATTGTGATTTTGTGTGTGTAAGCCGTGTGGTGTGTGTTGTGTTGTGGCCGTGTATGTGCATGGTTGTGTATGGAAGATGTGTTGGATTTTATGTTGTATTTTAGTTGTGGTTATGATGTAATTCATGTTGGAAATGGAAGTTGAATGAACTAAGTTGAAGGTAGGAATATGGAAGTTGGCCGTGTGCCATGTTGTGTTAGAAGTGAAGTAAATTCAAGTTTATTTAGTTGCTAGTTGTGTTGTTAGGATCTTGGTGATGCAAATAAGGGCTTAATGACTTGAATTGGCATTGAAGTTGCTTGTATGTAATTATGTGAATTTTGTATGATTTTTATATAAGGATGGACGTAAGGTTCTAAATGAGAATTATGGTTGTTGTTAATAATTAGTAGGGAAGACAATGTGATTTGGAAGCTTTGTTGTGTTTGTAGAAAGTTTGGATGGAATAAGGAATTGATGGAAATACTTGAATTTGTGAATAATGTGAAATGTTCTTGAATTGTGTTTGAATGGTCTTGAATGAGGAAATGAGTATGAAAATATTGATATTGGTTGGAAAATGTAAAGTTAGTTGGAAATTGTTGCTTTATGAAGAAAGAAGACTAATTATGTTAGTAAGCGAGTTTTAATCGATAATTGTTGTTGTTGGTGTTGTGTTGGCTTGTTGCTGGTTGTTTTGAGCCGAGTTGAATCTCGGGGGTGTCATATGTGTAGGGGAAGTGTTGCCGAAATTTCGGTAGCCAAGTATAGACCAAAGTTCAAATGTTAGCTTTCATGAATAGTAGCTGGTAAGAGTGACCATTTGCGGCATTTTCGACGAAATTGGAAGTGAAACCAAGCGAGCATAAGGCGAAATTGAGGTATGTAAAGCCGTCCCTATTCTTCTTTGGCATGTTACGAGTGTACGGGCTTAAAAGTGAGCCTCGATTGCACTTACGCGTTCCATAATTCAAGATTGAAAATAGCGTCAAAACGTTCGGTAAGATTGAACTGTTTCTTCACAAGTTGTCATCAAAATGACTTATATGTACGAAACCTTCCCAAATGAACACGGGTTTGTCCCAAACGCTTTCAAATGACTTTATAAAGACTATGATCCATGATTTATGCCCGCCGCCTCGATTTGACCCGAGGTGGGCCCATAGAATCCGAGACCTCTTATTATGATTTTAATTAATTTATTCCTATACCATGTTTAAAGGAATCTTTGATGATTGTACCGTTGTCGAACAATGAATATGATAAGTTTATGATATGTCTTGATATGGGTTATGATCCTAAAAATATGATGCGAAGTAAGAAATCGTGCCATCCCCAAAAAGGGCATACATATACCTATACGAGCATCGTCCGATTTCCTTGAAATGATATGTCATTTGTATTGTTCCGTTTGCTCAAGAACGATCATTTTGAATCTTTTGTAAGCCCTATGATATATTTGTTACGTACGAATAGTCTCCAAAAACTCTGATTTGACATAATCCGTCATGGCATCCGAAAGGTACGTATTATGACTATTTGTGTGATTGGTACGTTGAGTCCGGACTTATATGCATATGTTTCTCGCACTACTACTGTTCGTGCAAGCTATGATATGTCTTTTCACTGAGCCGGGCCAGGACATGTTCTCGTGCGCACTTCTCTGCATTATTCACCGAGTCCCTCGTACTTGCGGGCCGGGACACGTTATTTGTATATGATTATGATATGATGATACGGGGATGGCGGCCAGGACGGCACATGATTATTATTCACCGAGACCCGCGTAGGGGCGGGACACGTTATGTATACATGATATATGATTTGACGGATATGATTCCATATTACCGAGTCCCTTAATAAGGGCGGGACACGTCATCTACACATATGGTACATGATTCGTTATGCATGACTTTACTTACCGAGTCCCTTATCCGAGGGCCGGGACACGATACATGTTCGCATGATATTATATGATCGATATGCATTATGTCTTCGAGGTCTCGGACACGGTGTTACTTTTTGTACTTGATTCTAATTACGGCTCCGTCGTTATGCTTACGTACTCCTTGTCTTTGATCATGGTTATACTTGTTACCTTTCTGCTTTACATACTCGGTACATCTTCGTGCGACCCCCTTGCTTCTCGGGGGCGTGTTACATGCCCATGGTACGGACGCACCGCGTGATACGCCACCGGTCTAGGACTTCGGATCTGTTTTGAGGAGCTCCCTTTGATCCGGAGCCGATACTTTTGGTATATATCTTCGTTGTTCATATGTTACGTATATATATGACTATTTGGGTACGGCGGGGCCCGTCCCGTCTTCGATTCGTTCGTATGTTAGAGGCACGAGACATGATTGTGGGTAGTGAGTTGTCACCGGTCGGTACGTATGTTCGGGTTTGCGACTGCGTACGTTATGATAGCCTCGGCGGCTAGTGTACGGTCTAAGTATGTTTATGTATGTATGTATATTTTCATGCGACGTACCCGATATTTGTATGAATTTATGTATGTCTAAACGAGATTAGGTCGTTTGCCGGATTTGATATGCCGTGATAGGACACCGGTCGCGGCCCGGGGTTGGTAGGTGCGTATGGTGTATATATTTGTTCAGGGGTACGGCGGGGCCCTGTCCCGTCATATGATTCTGTTTGTCTGTTTAGAGGTCTGTGGACATGTTTGTGGGTCAGGCCTATTCTGTACAGTTGTGTTTGTATGATATGTGTTCTGGGCGATCCCATTCGCCGTGGCAGCCTCGTCGGCTTGCATTTGTACATGTTTTGGGCCGTTGCGCCATTTGATAGCCTTGCCAGCTTTGATATATATTCGGTTGTGTTTGAGATTTGTTTGAGACAGTTTGATATAATCTGAGACAGCGTTTGATATTTGAGTTTGTATAAGCCATCTGTTTGCGACTCGGATCTATGCATGTGTTTGGGTGCCCAATTCGGGCGCTAGTCACGGCCTACGGGGTTGGGTCGTGACATACATGCTTTCCATAATGTCCTTATTTCTAAAAGCTAGAAATTCATGATTCTTAGAGTTTGTACGATGCTAAAGATGAGTATGTTTTATGATGACATTGATGATGATGATGATCCTATTTCTAGAAGTTTCAAAGTTTATGGTTCTAATACTATCAAGAGATTGTTGAGTATATTTTATGAACTTCTTGATCTTATTCGTTGTTATTGATCTCACCTTATGTGAATTGTTCATTCAAGGTGAGATATAACGATGATGATTGTTCTATAAGATCATCGTAGGTTACCGAACTTACATCACTCCGATAGAGGGTAGCTTTTGATTGGGCTCTCATGCATGCTTATGTTTATGTATGATTACACTGTGCCGATTTGGCCGGGCAGACACCACTTCGGTGGGCGGCTTATGGATATGATAATAACACCATGCCTATATGGCCAGGCAGTTAGCACTAGTGGGTGGAGTGAGATGGTTACCCCGGACTCAGAAGGCCTAGACGCGGGCTAATGATTATGTTATATATGTATGACAAATGTTTTCTTTAAAAAGGCTAAGCATGCATGATATCTGCCTTACGAGGTAATCAGATGTACAAGTTAACTTTATCTCGTGTTATGTTCCATATATCTCTTTATGTTATTTTCATGCCTTACATACTCAGTACATTATTTGTACTGATGTCTTTTCTTGTGGACGCTACGTTCATGCCCACAGGTAGACAGGTAGACGGACCTGATCCTTAGAAGCTTTACCAGCAGAGTTTCAGAAAGGCTCAAATTGTCCCAGGGCTGTAGCTTATTGGTACTACTCTTTTGTATATATACTTGGGCACGGCGAAGTCCTGCCTGTCCTTATGGATTTCTGTACCATATATCTAGAGTCTCTTAGACATATGCATGTACCTAGATATTCCATAGCCTTATCAGTTCATATTGTTGTACTATATTTAGACACCCTTGTTGGATTATGTTTATGGGCTTGGTTATTGATGATTTTATAAAGATGTTCCATTACCTTGTGCTACATGTCCTTAAAGAGTATGACGCGCATGAGCTAGCTTAAGGCCCACCTAGAAATGATTATGAGCTGTATGTTCAGGGGTGCTCGGTAGGTTAGCTTCGAGTGCCCGTCATGGCCTTCTAGTTAGGTCATGCCAAAAGTGGTATCAGAGCAGTTCGTCCTAGGGTGTGCCTACGAGTCGTGTCCGATAGAGTCCTGTTTCCGGGTGTAAAGCATGCCACACTTTTAAACAGGAGGCTGCAGGGCATTTAGGAATAATTGACCTTCTTTCTTATCTTAGATCGTGCGATAGAGCTATATTATCGGGATCCCTTTTTTCCTAATCGTGTGTTATAATTTCAGCGATGCCTGTGAAGAGGAAAGCTATAGTGGCCCAGAAGGGCAAGACGGTTGGCCGGAAGAAGGATTGAATAGGAGCCACTGGCAGAGATAGAAGAAGGTGAGTATCATAACAAGGTTCCATCTCAGACCTCTCCTACTCCACCCCTACCAGAGGAGCATTGAAGGTGCTTCAGCTCCAACTCCAGTACCTCTTGTCCCTCCACCAGATGCTTCAGGCCAGCAGATAAGAGAGGCTATTTAGCTGCTGACCCAGTTAGTTGCCGCTCAGGCTCAGCGGCGGGGGGCGGTCCAGGGTGATAGAGCAGTTAGCACAACGGCCCGCGATTTTATTAGTCTGAATCCTCCAGAATTCTAAGGGTTGAAGCAGGATGAAGGCCCGCAGGGCTTTATAGATGAGATGTTGAGGACGTTGAGAATAATACATGCTTCTGATATTAATTCAGTTGAATTGGCTTCTTATAGAGCGCGGGATGTGGCCGTCCACTGGTACAACACTTGGATGTTTTCGAGAGGGTAAATGCACCTCTCTCAGCATGGCAAGAGTTCGTGGATGCCTTCCTCCGACATTATTTGCCACTGGAAGTTCGATGGGCCCGAGCCGATAAGTTCTTGAATCTCAGGCAGGGGAATATGAGCACTCGAGAATACAGTCTCCACTTTAATTCTTTGGTTAGGTATGCCCCAGCCATGGTAGCTGACTTGGGGGACCGTGTACATCGGTTCGTGAGTTTTTTGGGACCATATTTGATTAAGGAGTGCTTGACAACCTCGCTCCAGGATGGGATGGATATTGCTCGTATTCAGGCCCATGCTCAGAATTTGGAGGAACAGCAGCAGCCGCAAAGGGGCGAGCGTGATTCTGATAGAAGGTACAGTAAGAGGACCAGATCTTCCGGTGCCGCTAGCGATTTCAGACGGAGTCAAAGACAGCAATATTCTAGTTATACAGGCCAATCAGCGGCCAGTGCACCTCGTCGGTTCGCGGGCAAAAGATTTGATTGCCCTATTTATTCTGGACCAGGCCAGAGCTCTAGAGTTTCGAGTTCCCAGCATAAAGGCGATCCCAGTTAGAGGAGATCACCCATACCACGGTTTTCTCAGTGTGGTAAACTACACTCAGGGTGAGTTGTCGCCTAGGTTCAGATGTTTGTTATGCCTACGGTTAGCCAGGGCACATGATGCGTGATTATCCATCGGTGGCTGGCAGAGGTAGGATCCAGCCTACAGGATCATTGGCGGGTGCTTCATCATCCGTGCGTCGTGTGAGGCAAGGTTCGCAGCCACCAGCAGGTCGCGGTAGAGGTAGGGGAGGAGCATCATGTTCAAGTGGTCCTCAGAATCGTATATATGCACTAGCCAGATGACAGGATCTTGAGTCCTCCCCCGACGTTGTCACAGGTATATTGCCAGTCCTCTTATGATGTGTATGCATTGATTGATCTGGGTTCTACTCTGTCATATATTACTCTTTCTATTGCTAATCGTATTGGGGTGAAACCTGAGCCAATCAAACCTTTTGAGGTGTCCACTTCTAAAGGGGAACCAGTGGTAGCTAGGCGGGTATATAGGATATGTGTGACTGTAGTCTGCAACCTCCATACCATGGCTGATTTACATGAGTTGAAAATATTAGATTTTGATGTTATTATGGGTATGGATTTGCTGGCCTCTTGTTATGCCAATGTTGATTGTAGAACAAAGCTGGTCCGATTTCAATTTTTGAGAGAACTAGTCTTGGAATGGGAAGGTAATATAGCGTCCCCGAGAGGTAGGTTTATTTCCTATCTCAAAGCGAGGAAAATGATAGCCAAAGGATATATCTATCATTTAGTCCGAGTTCATGACACCGAAGCAAACCCGCCAACTCTTCAATCTGTCCCAGTAGTAAATGAGGTTCTAGATGTGTTTCCGGACGAGATTCCAAGCCTTCCTCCGTAAAAGGGAGATTGAGTTTACCATCGATGTGTTGTCAGACACTAAGCCCATATCTATCCCTCCTTATCGAATGGCCCCTGCAGAATTGAAAGAATTAAAGGCGCAACTGAAAGATCTACATGTGAAAGGCTTTATTAGGCCTAGTTCATCACCATGGGGAACGTCAGTGCTGTTCGTAAGAAAGAAAGATGGTTTCTTGAGGATGTGTATTGATTACAGGCAACTGAATAAGGGGACGATAAAGAATAAATATCCACTTCCAAGGATTGATGATTTATTTGATTAGTTGAGGGTGCCAAATGGTTCTCAAAAATAGATCTAAGATCGGGATACCACCAAGTGAGGGTTAAAGAAGAGGACATCCCAAAGACAGCCTTCAGAACTAGATATGGTCATTATGAGTTTCGGGTAATTTCGTTTGGATTAACTAACGCCCCAGTGATATTCATGAATTTGATGAATAATGTATTCAAGCCTTTCTTAGATTTATTCGTGATTGTGTTCATCGACGATATTTTGGTATATTCCCGAATGGAGGTAGAGCATGTAAATCATCTACGTACTATTCTTGGAATTCTTCGAGCTCTGGAGTTATCTGCCAAATTTTCAATATGTGAATTCTGACTATATTCTGTAACTTTTTTGGGGCATATTATTTTAGCTGATGGTATTCAATTAGATACCCAGAAGGTTGAAGCTGTGAAGAATTGGTTAAGGCCTACAATGCCTACAGAGGTCTGTAGTTTCCTGGGGTTGGCCGGTTACTACAGAAGATTTGTAGAAGGATTTTCTTCTATTTTAGCACCATTAACAAAGTTGACTCAGAAATCGGCAAATTTCCAATGGACCGCCGCTTGTGAGCACAGTTTTCAGGAGTTGAAGGATAGATTGACTTCGGCCCTAGTCCTAACACTTCCAGAGGGATCAGAGGGCTATGTTTCTTATTGTGATACTTCAGGTATTAGGCTAGGTTGTGTGTTGATGCAACATGGTAAAGTTATTGCCTGTGCTTCAAGGCAATTGCGAAAACACGAGAGGAACTACCCGACTCATGACCTAGAGTTGGTTGCGGTTATTCATGCATTAAAGATGTGGAGACATTATTTATATGGTGTTCATGTGGATATTTATACCGATCACAAGAGTCTCCAATATATTTTCAAACAGAAGGAATTGAATTTGCGGCAAAGGCGGTGGTTGAAGCTATTAAAAGACTACGATGTGAGTATCTTATATCATCCTGAAAAGGCGAACGTAGTAGCCGATGTTCTTAGCCACAAATCCATGGGTAGTTTAGGTGATGTTCAACCAGAGAAGAAGGAGTTAATCTGCGAGCTTCGACAGCTAACCAACCTAAGAGTTCGCTTAATGGACTCGAGCAGTACGGGAGTTACTGTCCAGAACCCAACGGTGTCATCTTTACTAGAAGAGGTAAAGAAGCGCTAATATGAGGACCCCATGTTAGTTCATCATAGGGATGTACTTCACCAGAAGAAGAAGTCACCATTTGAGGTTCCTGCAGATGGAGTTCTCAGGTACCAAGGCAGATTATGCGTCCCTGATGTTGCAGGACTACGACGACAGATTCTGGAAGAAGCCCATCATTCCCGTTATTCTATCCATCCAAGAGCAACGAAGATGTACCATAATCTTAAATCTGTATATTGGTGGGATGGAATGAAGAAAGATATAGCGGAAGCTTGTGGGATTACTGCAAGCTATAGAGATTCCAACTTGGAAATAGTAAGTGATTAATATGGATTTCATTACAGGCTTGCCTCATTCCGGCATAAGTAAGACTCTATATGGGTAATCGTGGATAGACTCACAAAATTCGCTCATTTCCTACCAGTCAGAACTACGTACTCAGCCGAAGATTATGCAAAGTTGTATATTAAGAAAATAGTTCGACTTCATAGTGTTCTAGTATCCATTATCACTGATAGAGGAGCACAATTTACTGCTTATTTTTGGAAGTCTTTTCAAGAAGGCCTGGGAACTCAGGCAAGACTTAGCACAACATTTCATCCACAGACTGATGGGTAAGCCGAGAGCACTATTCAGACCCTTGAAGATATGTTAAGGGCATGTATGCTAGATTTTGAAGGAAATTGGGATGATCACAAGCCGCTTATTGAATTTGCATACAATAATAGTCTCCACTCTAGTATTCAAATGGCCCCGTATGAAGCTCTATACGGGAGGAAATGTAGACTAATTAGATGGTTTGAAGTAGGGGAAAAAAAGCTAGTGGGCCCAGACTTGATCCAGCAAGCGGTGGAGAAGATCAAGCTTATTCAAGATCGGTTATTAATAACCCAAAGTTGTCAAAAATCCTATGCTGACAATCGTTGACAAAACATGGAATTTAAAGTTAATGATTGGGTATTCTTGAAAGTGTCGCCGATGAAAGGTGTAATGAGATTTGGCAAGAAGGGAAAGCTTAGTCCTCGATATATCGGGCCTTATAAGGTTGTGCGCATGGTAGGCCAAGTGGCTTATGAGTTAGATCTGCCTTCGGACTTGGAGTCAATTCACCCGGTGTTTCATGTGTCAATGCTTCGGAAGTGTGTGGGCGATCCTTCTACAATTGTGCCTATAGATGATGTCCAAGTTACTGAGAAATTGTCCTATGAAGAGGTACCCATTGCCATTCTAGATAGGAAAGTTCGAAGACTTAGAACCAAAGACGTAGCTTCAATTAAAGTCTTGCGGAGAAATAATAACAAAGAGGAAATGACTTGGGAAGCAGAGGAGGATATGAAGTCGAAGTACCTGCATCTATTTCCACCCCTAAAAGAGCTCCAGACAGGGACACCAGCCCCCTTAGGTATGTAATGCTTCTTTGAAGGATTTTTTGGTCGTGCGTGGCTAGTATAAATATTGATGTTGTAGCCCTGCGAGGCATTGTATCTTTTGGGTTGTTGTGATAGGATGGTAGTGGAACAATTACAGGGGAAACTCTGGAAAAATTTTCGTAGAAATTCCTAAAAATTTAACATTCGAGGAGGAAAGTTTTTAAGGGGGGATGAATGTTACATGTTATATCCCGCATTTTGTACGTCGGGACAATCCGAGTTAACCATGAAAAGTTAGGGACAAGACTATTCCGGGGTGCGAAGTTGAGATTTTCGACATCCGATTTTATTTTAAGGCATAAGTTACTTATGATTTTATTGGCATGGAATATTAAGGAAATTTGGGGTCAAAGGTGCAATATGGAAAAATTTAATGTTCATGAAATTAAAAGCCATGTGGCCATGCACATGACTTGTGGGCCATGGGCCACATGGAAGTATAATATAAGTTCTAAAGATGAATAATTAGTCATCTTTATCATTCTCCACCCACGAAACTTCAAGAAAAATGGAGAACAAGAGAGGAGAGGAGGATTCGGCCAAGCATGGCCGAATTTGGCCATGAGAATTTGATGAGAAAAAATTATTTTCTTCATTGTTTTCTACTAATTGGAAGGTGCTAAACAACATGGAGTAATTGTTAGAGCAAGCAAATCCTTGGTTCATGCAATTCACAACCTAAGTCAAGTGAAGAACTAAGTGGAAAAGGTAAGGTTCAATCTCATTTTTCATGACACGGATGGAAATCATGAAATCTTGGGTGTTGGTGTTGAACCGTGGGGGCTATGTTTGGCCGTGTATATGTGTATTGTGTAGGGGAGAAGAACTAATTTTATTTAGTATGTCTGGAATGTTGTGTTGTGAATTCTATGATAAAAATGAAGGTTTAATGATTTAAGTTGAAGTTATATTCATTTGTAGGTTGTCGAAGAAGGTAATGCGATTTTATTATAGTTTCTTGTATCATTGAGGTTAATGTTGTTAATGTGTGGAATGTTGGTGTAGTTTATGAATTTGAAAGAAAGAAATGTGTTGTTATGGTTCCTATGGAAATTGGAAGGGTTCGGGTGGCATTGCACATTGGTTGGGCCGTTTGAATGTTGTGTGGATTGTTCGAAACGTTCTTGAATCTCGTTTGAATGATTTCGGATTAGTACTTGAATATGTGTGCATTGGTGTTGGTTTGATGGTATATGGTTAATTTGAACGTAAATGGAATGTTGTCGAATTATGTAGAAAAGAGTTATTGATGGTAGAATGCCTTTTGAATTAATTATTGATGTTGTTAGAATGGTTGTTGGTATTGTTGTTGAAGATTTAGCCGAGTTGAAATCTCGGGGATGTTGAATTTACAGGGGAAATGCCACGAAATTTCTGTAAATGGAGTGCTAACTTAGAATTGGATTTCTGAGCGCTTGTGACTAATGTTTGGTGCCAAATGATGTTATTGTAGATTTTGGAGAAGCCGAGACGTAAGTTTGGATTAATTTAGGAAGCGGACGAGGTATGTGAAGCTTACCCTCTCTTTCTTTTGGCATGTCTTGATTGTATCTAGGCCAGGACACGAGTCTCGGGGTAACTCCATTCTTAAGATCCGAGCCGTATACGATTCTTGTTCCCTTCGGATGTTAATGTTCATGATATTGTCAAACTATGGTTCTTAAGTCTCTTGTATAATTGGATTTCAAATTTTGCATAAAGCATGTTGTTTTAAAAATATTCCGTAACTACGAACAACCGTAACTTTCATAGACGAGCTCGGATCGCCTCGAAACGTTCGTAGGAGACTCCATAATTAATAAGGTCTCCAACTTTCATAGATGGACTCGGATTGGTCTGATACTCGTCCGTGGGCCCCGAGACTTTTCTTTGTGTAATGCTAACGACCTTTGAAGGAATTTAGTGCGACTACCGTCTTACCCCACGAGCGTTGATGACTTACTTATCTATCGAGTTTGTAATGACGATCATGCCCCTAATTTCCATAAGGTATTTCACATGGATGAATACGTATCTATGAGTCCTAAAGTTCCATTTAATATTTCTTCGAACGACAATCGGAAGAAACTTGATTTGACTATCGCCTTGGTTTTAAACGATAATTCACTTTGATTATTTTATGAGTTTTTGAAAAATGTTTTAAACTGCATATATAGTCTCCCACGACTCTGCTCGTGCATATGGTTGTTATATCCTTCACCGAGTCCCGGGCCGGTTATGTTTCGTGCGCACTATGATATATTCCGGAGTATGATGTGTCCGGTTCGCCGAGCCCCTCATTAGAGGGCCGGGTACCGTGTATATTTGGCGTTATGATGTGTTACGGCGTTACGGTGTGTTATGTGATATGTCGGGTTTCGGAGATATGAAATCTTTCGGGAGTATGATGTGTCAGGCACCAACGACGGCGGGCGACCACGCTTCTAAGAGCCCTATGCATGATTTGTGTTTTATGAGTAAGCATTTTAATATTTTGAATATTGCATTTACTTTCTGTACCTCTGGATTTGACTATGATCTTGTTTACTACATTTCATGCTTTGCATACTCAGTACATATTCCGTACTGACCCCCTTTCTTCGGGGGCTGCGTTTCATGCCGCGTGTACATGTGTACTTACTTGGATAATCCGCCAGCTTAGGATTCCTGTTCAGCTGTTTTGGAGCGCTCCCTTGTTCTGGAGCCTATATTTTGGTGCAGATTCTTCCGATGCATATGTTTATACTATACTTCTATTCATGGGTACGGCGGGGCCCTGTCCCGTCATACGATTTTGTTATTATTCTTAGAGGTCTGTAGATATACATGTGTGGGTATGGGTAGTCACTGTTCAGTCATGTCCGTGTGATTTGTGTTTTGGACGTCCCCCCGTATTTTGATAGCCTTGCTGGCTTATACGCGGTATCATTTTGCGACGGCCGATATGTATATATGTATTTGTGACATATTTTGGGGGCGACGGTTCACTACTTCGTATGTATAAGATCTGATTATGCCAGCTATGGTCTGATGACTGACTTTTGCATATGTCCAATCTGTCTGTACGCTGATCATGGTTAATCGATCCGTATGAGTGCCCAGCTCGGGCATTAGTCACGGCCTACGGGGTTGGGTCGTGACATTACACCTCATAGTTTTTGTAGGTTGAGGTTCGCTAGGTGTTAGTTGCTTAATTATGGACACTGGAGTTATTGTCGAAGATATATGTTCTTATCTTCTGGTTATGAGGGTTTAAGCTCATACAATAAGTCATTGAAAGATTGGAGAACAAGTGAGTCAAGGAGAGTAAGTTTGTGGAACTTTGGGAAAAAGTTGGGTAAGATTTGGTACGATAATTTTGGTCTAACTTGGAGAAAGAAAATCTTTTAGTATACTAGGAGTTTTGGAGTGAAAAAAAAGCCTAAATTGAAGTTTAGGAAGTCTAGTTTCCAATGCAACAAACTGCGCATCGATCCGATATTAGAATCAAGCGTTATGGGGATTTTAAGATGGACAACCAAGGTGGAAATTAACTCTGCGCGAACGTTCTTGGAGGTGGCGCGAACGCACAAAGTACTAGGGTCAACTCAGCGCGAACGTGCCCCAAGGTGGTGCGAACGCGTTGAGCAATTTCTAGGTCAGTGCAACCCGACTCTAGAACTTATTAAAAGGGGGCTTACCCCCTCATTTTCATCCAAAACACCCCTCCAAACACCCCAACCATTCTGGAAATTTCCCCCAACTTCCATTCATAAAATTTTAGCCTAAATCAAGTATAATCTCCGGATTTTGATTCGGCAGCGTATAGTTGCAATTATAATGTCATATTATGGCGAATCTTGGCTGGAATTCTAGGTAAAAATTGAAGATATTGCGGTTCTAGAAGAAGTAAGGTATGAATCTCTTCTTATTGATATTGATTTAGGCTTATTTACGAAGGTAGAGCTATTAAATGATCGTATAACGCAATTGTTGTTTGAGAAATTAGATAAACATCGTGTGAGATGTTTTATGGAATATTTTGGTATGGATGATGATGTTGTTGGCGTTAGAGTTGTTTTTGTTATATTGGTTGTTGGTATTATGATTTCGGGCTATTGATATAAAAAGGGTAGATGCTGCCCGAATTTTGGTAGACTCTAAAGGAGTTTAATTTAAAGACTTGAGATAGGCATATGACAATAAGTCTAACAGTAGTATGTTTTCTCTTGAATGTAGATTTACGAGCTCGGGAGAATAAGCATTAAGTTAAGTAGTAGGAGATCAATCAGGTATGTTAAGGCTAGTCCCTTTCTTTCCAAAGGCATGATTCCTTTCTTATAATCCTATACATGCTTTCCATAATGTTCTTATTTCAAAAAGCTAGAGATTCATGATTCTTAGAGTTTGTATGATGCTAAAGATGAGTATGTTTTATGATGACATTGATGATGATGATGATCCTATTTCTAGAAGTTTCAAAGTTTATGGTTCTAATGCTATCATGTGATTATTGAGTATATTTTATGAACTTCTTGATCTTATTCATTTTTGTTGATCTCACCTTATGTGAATTGTTCCTTCAAGGTGAGATATAAGGATGATGATTGTTCCATAAGATCATCGAAGGTTACCGACCTTACGTCACTACAATTGAGGGCAGCTTTTGATTAGGCTCTCATGCATGCTTATGTTTATGTATAATTACACCAAGCCTATTTGGCCGGGCAAACACCACTTCGGTAGGCGACTAATGGATATGATAATAACACCGTGCCTATATGGCCGGGATGTCACCACTAGTGCGCAGCGTGAGATGGTTACCCCGAATGCGGGCTAATGATTATGTTACATATGTATGAGAAATGTTTTCTTTAAAAAGGCTAAGCATGCATCATATCTGCATTACGAGGCAATCAGATGTACATGTTAACTTTATCTCGTGTTATGTTCCATATTTCTCCTTATTTTATTTTCATGCCTTACATACTAAGTACATTATTCGTACTGACGTCCTTTCTTGTGGACGCTGCATTCATGCCCGTAGGTTGACATGTGGATGGACCTGATCCTTAAGAGCTTTACCAGCGGAGTTTCAGAAAGGCTCCAATTGTCCCGGAGCTGCAGCTTATTGGCACTACTCTTACGTGTATATACTTGGGCACGGCAGAGTCCTGCCCATCCTTATGGATTCCTATATCATATATATAGAGGCTCGTAGAAATATGCATGTACCTAGATATTCCATAGCCTTATCAGTTCATATTATTGTATTATATTTAGACAGCCTTGTTGGCTTATGTTTATAGGCATGGTTACTAATGATTTTATAAAGATGTGCCATTACCTTTTGCTATATGTCCTTAAAGATTATGACGCACATGAGCTAGCTTATGGCCCACCTAGAAATGATTATGAGATGTATGTTCAGGGGTGCTTCGTAGGTTAGCTTCGAGTGCCCGTCATAGCCCTCTAGTTGGGTCGTGATGATTTAAGCTTGAGGTTTATTCCCTAACACCCCATATTCACGAAAAGTCATCCTAAGGCAAGAGAGAACAAGTCCTAAGCCTCAATAACCCTACAAGGTAAGTTCTATGATGATTTCAAGATATTTCTAACTCTGCAACATCTTATTAATGATTAAATCCTTCTAATCCATTGAACCTTGAATTGAGACGCTATGGTTGGACGTGGGAAACCATAGCATTCGAATTATTAATGATTAAAATTCCAAAAGGTAATGCTTCTACTTTTCTAATCATTTATAGTTATGAATTTATGAAGTTTTTAGGATAATAGAAAATGGGTTTGATAAAGAGAATTACACGAACTATAGTAGGGTTTGGATTGTTGACTTGAGGTTGTTGTAATCATTTGGATGATGAAAAATGGTGCTAGTATATCTATTTGGGATTGTAGAATCACCTAGAAGCAAGAGGATGAGAATTGGATGGAGAAAACACCATTAAATAAGGACTATGAAGCTTTACGCCCACGCCTAGATGACCAAAGCATGAATATTAATGCTAATATGGAATCCCTTTGACTTGTATTGCTATAGATTAAAGTTGAAAAGGGAAGGTCGTATTACACTCAGAAAGCAAGAACTTAAGGTATGTGAGGCTAACTCTATACATTTGGGAATGTTAATGATTCTCCCTACGCTATGTTTTTTTTACAACATTACGAATTGCATAAAAAGTATAGTTCAGCTTAGTCTCCTTGAATAGTTGCAGAATTTCTATCCCGTAGTTTCATAGTTTGTTCCTGACTTTCATTACGAACATTGTGAACCCAGAACGTAATCTAATTAGACTCGTGTTTTATACCCCTGAGTCTTAGTCTAGAAACTCAGCATGTTTATAAACTAGTTATATTTTCAGTTCTCATAATCAGTCCATAAATTCATGTCTCAGCTAGTATAGTAATAGTCAGTACTGCATATATGCACCTCGGTATGCTTTCATGTCTCAGTATGAATTCATGTTCAGTATCTCATATCAGTATTTTAGTATGACTCTCAAAGCCATCTTAGTACGATTTCACGTCTCAGGACAGTAATGCTCAGATTGCTTACTGTTACACCCCGTATTTCGTACGTTGGAATATTCTAAGTTGGTTGCGACGAGGTATGGACAAGACTTTTAATTTCCGATTTTGTTGATTTTGTCTCAATGCATAAGTGCATATTCATCCTTTGTTGGTATGAAGTGTTAAGGGTAAGATTGGAATAAGGAAAAATTAGAGAATGAAAGTTGGAAAAATTTGGGACCAAATAATGAATTATGAAAAGTTGGCCATTATTTGCAAATGGCCCTAGGTGGCCGGCCATGTGTGAGTGTGTGTGGGCCATGGGCCATGTGTGCAAATTATAGAAGTGGCTAAAAGATGACAAGGTTCTCATAATTCATCATTTTCATCACTTGAAAAAATCAAGAAACATGGAGAAAGAAAGATGGAGAACTTTCGGCCATGACATGGCCGAAATCAGTCCATGGAGAAATTGAGAGAGAAAATTCTTTTCTTCATGCCTTCCTACTAATTAAGAGGCCCTCACGCCATGGAGTAGTTGTTGAAGCAAGAGGAGCACTCTTTCATGCAAACCACAAGCTAGCCGGGAGAAAGTGAAGAAACTCAATGGAAAAGGTGAGATTCAATCTTATTTTTGATGTGTTGTGAATGATTTGTACATGTTGTGGAGTGTAGAAATGAAAGGAATTCGTGAAAATAGGGTGTGTGGTATGTTGGCCGTATATATAGTGTTGTGGCCGTGTGTTTGTGTGTGTTGTATGGGATAGTGGACTAATTGTATATAGCTTGTTTGTATGTTGTTGTGATGTGTAAAAATGAATGAAGTTCATAAAGTTATGGAATATGTAGTGAAGCCGTGGATATGTTGTTGGTGAAGGCATGTTGAACAACTTTTACTTAGTGTTTGGTTAATATTGTTGTGGACGTTTTGAACATGTTGTGATGTGTTGAAACGGATGAAATTCATAAAGTTGTGTGTGAATGGTGTAGTGGCCGAATGGGGCTGTTTGAAGTGAGTGTGATGAACAAATTCTATGTAATGTTTAGTTGTTGTTTCTTGTGGATTATGTGACGAGAAATAAAGGTATAACGACTTATGTCGAAGTTGTAGTGTTGCGGGCTGTTTTGGAAGTCAACATGGTTCTATTATGTTTCCTTATAATTATGAAGGTTTCGGGTTTCATAGTATGTTGTTTGAATTGTCTTGAATACTTTGTGGATTGTCCGGAATGTTCTTAAATCTTGTTTGGATGGTTGTTGGTTTGGTTGCTGTTGTTGATATTAGCCGAGTCGAAATCTCGGGGTTGGTGAATATATAGGGGAAGTGCTGCCCAATTTTTGGTAGAAAAAGCAATGGTTTGGAATTGGATTCTTTAGCGCGTATGACTAATGTTCGATGCCTATCGATGTTATTGTAGATTTTGAGTACCGAGGTTGAGTTTGGATTAGCCTAGGAAGCAAACCGTATGTGAAGCTTACCCTTCTTTTCTTTTTGGCATGTCTTAGACGGAATTAAGGTATGATATAATTTGTGCCTCGGGGAAATTCCATTCGTAAATCTCGAATATATTTGTGAATCGTATTTCTTTGTGCTGTTGGCATCCTTAGTATAGTTAAGCTGTGGTTTGTATGTCTTCGATAAGGTTGAGTTTGGAATGTTGTGTAAGCAATTTGTATAATTTCCTTGACGTTCGTATCTTTAACGCGGCTGAGTTATGACCCTTATGTCTTTTGTAGGATTAAACTTTTAAGGTTTTCAAAGAGTTTTATTTTCAAAAGAATTTTGTTTTCAAAGGAGACTTGTTCTTAAACGACTCCGAAACTTCAAACGTCCGTAACTTTTGCATACGACCTCGAAAACGCCCCAAAACATAATATATAAGTTCATAAGACATCACTCTCCCCTACCCCTCGTAGTCGGGCTCGGACGGGGGTCGGCACCCGTCCGTGGGGCCCGCGGCCCTTCTATGCTACCTTTATGGATTTTTCGGAAAAATTAATATTTTCTTCACTATGATCATTTACTTATCCGTCGAGTTGGAAATAAGGGTTTTATGCCCATGATTTTGATGCGTAATCACGCGTTTCTGAAGTTCGGTTTGAAATGTCCCGGGCGAGATTCGGGAGAAAACTTGATTTGACTATGATTTTGATTTTCAAAAAAAAGGGTTCGTTTTGATCATTCGGTTGAGTCTGTGATGATGTCTGGTATGCGTGTGGTTACTTACGATCTGTTCGTGCGTTTTGTATTACCTCTTTCACCGGATCCCGGGCCGGTATATGATCGTGCGCACTATGATATATTCGAAGTTATCCGTGTTACGGTTCCCGAGACCTCGCCATAGGGCCGGGTTCCGTTTATGGAGTTATGCTGTGATATGGCTTATGATGTATTGTGATGATGTGTTGTGTTCGGAGATACGGAGATTTGTAAACTTCTGGAGTTATGCTGTGTTGTGGCGCCAGATAGGGTGGCGACCACGTTCTGTCCGCCGGGTCCTATGGACCGCACTTGATATGTGATGATGTATGATGAGTTTGATTTCCGATGATGAGTTTGATCACCGATGATGAGTGCATCCCACATCGGTTCCGTCATTCCATATGATGATTACGATGCGTTCGGTATGAGTATGCATGATTTGTGTGTCGGATGTAAGTACTTAGATAGTTGTGTTATTACGACTTCACCTTCTCCGTACTTCCTACTTTAGTTATGACCTCGTTTGATGTATGCTATGCTTTACATGCTCGCACATATTTCGCACCGACCCCTTTCTTCGGGGCCGCGTTTCATGCCACGCAGTACCCACGGATGAGTCGGTGATGCTAGCGGAAGATGCTCCAGGTTGGATTGGCGAGCTCCATTTCCTCCGAGTGCCGCCGAGTCGAGTGCTTTGTATGGTGTTCGAAGTTATGATAGAGACTTGGCAGAAGTCGAGTGTATGATATGTCGAATTCCGTTTTGTAAGCGGCTACGTAAGCCGGTGTGTTTGTATGTATTATGTTACTGATGTGTTTGGCAAGCGGCTATGTAAGCCGAAGTACTGTTATGCCTTATATTGCAGATTTCATTTGGCTTGAAAAAAAAACGAAAGGCATGTTTGTTTTCTGCAAATTTTCATATCGTGTGTATGTTATGTTTTGTGGGCCCAGTGCGGTCATGAGTGTTACGTTAGTCAGCGGGTTCGCTCGGCCCTAGGTAAGGGTCGGGTGCCCATCATACCCTACCGGAAATTGGGGTGTGACACTTACGAACAGTTAATGCTTTAAACTCCTTACATGAATACATGTCTCACTCTAGTTCTATTCAGTATTCCAGTATTATGTAGTCCAACATGATTCAGTATTCAAGTATTATGTAGTCCAGCATGATTTAGTATTTTAGTATTATGCATTACTGTATGACTTTCCGCTCCTTAATATTCTATGAGTCTCAGCCATGAAAACTTAGTATGTTTACACTCCATAATCAGTTCAGAATTATATGTCTCGGCTCAGTGCTGACCAGTAGTTCAGCATCATGTATTACAGTATGATTCTCATTTCCTGATTTTAAATTCCTGAATGTTGAATGTACCGTATTTGGTACTAGTTTGTGTTTTATGCATCTTTCGGCTTGAGGCTGTAGTTATGAATATGTATACTTGGGACTGAGGTCGTAGCTTGTGCACTTATATATTGGGCCTGAGGCCATAGCTTATTTACTTAGATAAACAGGTGGTTTCTCATTCGGAACAGGGAGTACTTATATTCAGTTTCAGTTACAATTTCAACACTTATTACATGTTTATTGATTTGGGCTGCCCACCCCACTTACTGTTTTTTTATTCAGTTGCTTTACATACCAGTGCAATTCCAACATACTAATGTCTCTTTCGCCGGGGGCCTGCATCGTAATGGTTTACAAGTTGACAATTCAGAGAGCTAGATTCTCATACCAGCTTTGTGGTGAGCCCAGTGCTTTCGGGGCATTATTATTACTTACAGTCTTTCAGTATTTACAGATAGTAAGTGTTTTCAGTACTCCAATAGAGGCTTCATAGACTAGAGTAACAGTTAGAAAGAGTCACAAGCTTTTCATGTTAAGCTATGTTAGCTATAGTTATTCTTCAGACTTATATTATTTTTTCTGCACTTTGATTATGTATCATTCAAACATTTAGTATATCAGCATGTGTTGGTTTATTTTATGCATTCGATAAGTTATGATACCACATGTTTGTTCAGTTATCCAATTGGTTCGCTCGGTCACATGTAGTCAGGCACTGGGTGCCGTGTTACATCTAGGCCAAGTTTCATGGAGTGACAATTTCATGCTTAGATTAGCCAAATCCATCAATTAATCTCATATTGGAAGAACAAATTTAAAATAATAAAGTAACCGTCAAAACCCATCTTCTTCCTTTGGTTCTTTAGATTTTCTACCTTAGATTAAAGCTTAGGAAAAGTAAATAAAGAAAATCAAGGTTAGAATGACCTACCCCAAGAAGAATCCACCTAGAACCTCTTCAAATCGCCTTAGAGACACTTAGGAGAAATAATATTTGGTATGGGAAATGAAAGGGTTTCACTTTGCATTAAATAGAATCTGTTTCTGCGTTTTTCGCTGCAGCGAAAAAGGATCCGCTGCGCTCCCGTGATCCATTAAACGCTATGGCTTGTTCGCTGGAATGGATTCCCATGAATCCAATCAGCATGCACCAGTGGACGAGGCTTCACTGAGGCGGGTCCGCTATAGAGCACAAAGCCTCGCCCCAGCGATATATCAGACACCAGGAAGCTGCTAGTTTTTTCCCAACTCTTCCCAAAACCCGACAATCACCCGAAACATCCCAGATGCAAACCATACATGTAAACATACATAAAAATGTGCTACAGACTTACTCGCGGTCTCAGAATTCCTAACGGAGTCTATTTGATCGTGTCAACACCCAATGGACAAAGACCATCTTTCCAACCAATGACCCAAAATGCTCCCGAGTGCCTCGAGAATCGAACTGAACATCCCTCCAAGTCATAATCGACCCTCCGAACCTCTCGGAATTGACATATTTTCGAAAAAGGTCAACTATTGGTCAATCATTTTTCACTTTAAGGTTTTAATTCTCGTAAGTCAACATAAAACTCACCTGATTACCTCGAGAATTGTGTCACCCATCCCCGCGGGTCAAAATCATACTATTAGGGCTCGGGGAATGGTCAACAGGGTAAATGGGTCAAAAGCACTATAACGACCAAACGGGTCATTACATTAGATACCAATTAAACAATTATTCATCCTCGACGGAAGAAAGAGAGTATGAAAGTTGTCGGTAACCAAGGAATGTTTAATGTAATAACACAAAAATTTCAATGGCACGAAGTACGCTAGAAACATTACCCATTCACCTTATTAGTCAAAAGTTTCCTTAACTTAGCTAGAGACTTGATTTCCATATTTCCGTACTCGAATATCTCTCACAATGGATCCCTGAATATAAGAACTGTTTTCACTGGAATTCTCTATTTCGATAAAACCATACCTCAGAACGCAATCGATTGGTCCAACAAACATTTTCCCAAAGAACAAAATCCTTTAGATATGGACACAACCATAGCCTACTCTGACCCGGGAAGATATTCTGATTTCGCGAACCTTTCTTTCACCCTTCTAAACATGTTCTTCGCACCACGATTTCTTAGAAAAATATAAACACAAGCCCGAAACCATTACTTACTCTTCCTAGAAAAGAATCCTTTCTTTATCGGAGAAAATCTGAGTAATTCCATCAAACTAATCTTACTAATAGCCGACTTCGCTAGTTCCAAGTCTTTTTAAACCATCAAATCACAATATTAGAAGCATACCCACTGAATATCTCATTGAGCCAAGTCCATATAAAACCATCTGATCACTCTAAAAGACCTCTCGCAACCTTAGTACCTCCTCAAATCATTACCAAGTACCGATGTAAACCATTATGTTTGTTCGAGTAGCTGCTCTCGGTAAAATATCATCAAGTCCATTCGCAAACCCTAATAAAGCTCGGTAAACCTATCATATCTAAATTCCGAATTGAAACCCGTCTGATCCGAGAAAGTGATTTACTGGGAACCCATAAGTCCTCCTGGAAATGTAAACAAAGTCCATCAAGCTTTAATCGAACAATTCCAACTCAAAATGAATGCACAACCCCTGAATACCACCAATAGTCACTCGAACTGACTCTAACTTTTCGAAAACAATCAAAGTCCTATCACACATTTGTGGCGGCCAATTCTAATCATTTCCTCATGCATAGTCAATCAAGTTTGTCACCCTCAACTCTAAAAGCTGAGTTCTATCCAAGTTGTCAATTTAGTATCGAAGAACTATATCTTATGATTACAATCTCCATGTTTCTCAACGTTTACATGATATACGCAAATATGATACAACCCCGAACTTTTCAACACAAAACCTGTAGCCTTACATAATACCCTTTTAACCATCGAATCTCCCATTGTAACACCTCGATACGTCTATCACCATTCCAAAAGCATCAAATCTCGCAATCTCTATTGCCAAGTCTTTACTATTCCGAAAATGCTCACCCAAGCTATCCGATCAGTAATACCCACAACATAATGCACAACCACGAATTCAGTCTCATCTGGAAAATATAACTCTAGCCTTCAAATTATATGGATTTATAGAATTACTTTCCTTTAAACCACACTAACTCATCCATTGAAGAGTGCTACGAAATTACCCAACTGTGTACCACACAAGCCACTTCCATAAGTCTTAACATGTCGTTACCTGAAATTTGCTTCTCATTAGTCGCTGATCATGAAACCTCACGGAACATCGTCATATCACTTAGTCCATTTCTGTAGACCTCCTTCTTTAAGACTACTTAACAATCACACCTCATCTCAAATATACAAGACAACAACACCGCATTCCATTTCGACCCAAGTAATCCGAAGATGTACCTTACTCTCACCGATTCTCGACCAACTATACCTTTTCTTGAGTCCTCAATTCCTCAGTTTCAATCAGATCACAGTCACTGCCACCGTCTAACCATCACTCGAACCCTACTCAATAGTATACCACATAATCATAAGCATGACAAACTAGCCGAGTCAATCTTGGAGATAGTAGTATGCCACACACTCTACACCCTAGAGTTCCCTTACCTCACACAACTCTAAAACAGATTACTTTCTAAATCCTGTGTATCACATACATAGTCCTACTAATGCTCTCTCGTATCTCCACCAAGGTGTCCTTGCTCAAATTCCCTTAACTCAATTTTTGAAACGTTCTCAAGAATTCAAATTAATTCAAACCTCATAATTGATTTACCACCTCGAAGGTCCTAATTGTCAAACCCGAACACCTCTAACCATTCACGTGATTATCCATTTCATTTGATCAACTCAACCGAGTAGTACACAAGTAGTAGCAGGAACTAGCCGAAACTTACAACACAGGTATAAGGCTCTCAACCCTAATCCAATATTAGATGCAATACCTGATAGCTCCTTGAGTAATAAAACATCGCACTTGTCCAACCCTATGGTCCTTCTTATTAGTCAACCATTAGCTCCCATTGGCTTAGAGCATAACCAAACTTACCAACTCAACACTGAACCCTTATGTCTATTCTACCATGTATGACCGTAACATAATCCTCAAATCAACTAGCTCTTGATTCCAGGGTCTCCTTACCATTCCTCTGAACACGACGACCCAGCGAACACACCCTTACTGAAGGGCCAAGACCGCAACTACCCAATATCTTAAGTCTTCACCTTTCACAGGTAACCTTACTTTCCGATCTAGAACTGATAGCCACTTTCCTGAAAGAACCCACAAACCACTAGTTCTTGCTCCACAACTACCATATTGCCATGTCGAAGACCATCTTAACTTTTCACGTCCGAATATGAAATCCACTCTCGTACCAATTGCAACCTTATCCTGAGAAGCACATTAAATACCAATTGTTCCCTTCCTATTTGCAGAGTGTGATATATCCAAATCCTCTTTCTTATGCCTCCGTCCCAAAACACAAAAGTACTCATACCAATATACCCTAAGAAGTCTTACTTTGCTACACGATTTACATAAAAGTGGTCTTTCATGTCCTTATTCTCAACTTCTTTTCTTTATTACATGCGACCACAATCCTTTTGCCAAATCCGATGGTCCTTACCAAACTTACCCTCGTCCTTGCATATCGACATCTAATACACTGTCACTGCTGAATCGTTGACCTGCCATTGTACAAAGTGCTACACAAACCATAAAAATACCTTGACGATGTTGAAACTTTTCCTAAACCAATAATACCTCGAACAAATCATTCTTGTTAAGCGATAAATGCACTTTTGCAACTTTCAAGAAACCTAACGCTGAAATATGGAGATCATGTGACCCTCTGTACCATCTCTCCCATTTCTCTAGTAACTCCCACAATAAATGAGTTAACCATGACCCCACACAACTGAATCCTCAAGCCATAGCTAGAAACTAAACTTGGTCACACGTCCGAATTAGGATGACACATCTCGTACCATACCACAACTTCAAAAACAAACCGATCGCATAAGAATTTAAGGATGAGTTCCCACCTTTCGTGGGTGATTAAGATAAAAATATTTAGATACTAATTAGAATTGACTAGATACCAATTTGAATGAACTAGCACGAAGGATTGAAAGAATTGAAAGTTTTCTAAATGTCCTATAGCCTCTCGTAGATAAGTACTGAGCTCATCGTACCGATCCGTAAGACTCTACCTGACATGCTCTTGTACTTATAGACTGGGTAACCTAGGGTTCTGACACCAACTTGTTACGACCCAAATCACTGATCGTGTGGGTACTTTATCTTTTCCTACCTGGTAGAAGAACCCGTCTCTTAAAGATTTATCTAACAACATAAATAATAAATAAGAGCAATAGAAGTCTAAAATCATAGATAGATAGTAATGCGGAATACAACAACTACCCAAGGAATCTGGTCTGAAGAGTACAAAAGCTATTAGTACAAGTCCGAAATATACAAGTCTGAAATATACAGGTCTGTCTTAGGATATGAAAGAATGACAGTAGGATAGAAGAGTCTCCGAGCAGCGGATCAGAACATGGCTCCCCCCGAAAACTCCAACTGACTGCCTCAAGAACTCACCCACGAAGGTCTGAAGTGGAATCTGTAAGAAACTCTGCACACAGAATAGAATGCAGCAAGGTAGCATCAGTACAACAACACGTACTGGTAGGCATCATAGACCGAAAATAATTAGTTAATATATATATAAAAGAAAGAAACTGAAAGAAAGGCATATAAGTAGTAAAATATAGAGTCACTAAGCACATCCAAGTAAGATTTGGAATAATTTCACGACCCAATCCGATGAGCCATGACCAGTGCCCGAGCTGGACACTCATATACAAACCTGTTAGAGATAGTCAGACTGAAACTAAGGACAATATGGAAATTTGTAAAAGCAAGCTATAGATTCATAACGTCATATATCATAATGAACCTGTCTCCTGAGGAGTCACAGCTAACCAAAACATAACAAAATATGCTAGCCGACAAGGCTGTCACTATATACGGGGATATCCAAAACGAACCATATCGATATAGCTGACCAAAACCTATATACAACCCACACATGTCTACGTACCTCGAAGAGTATAGTAGTGAAATATGACCGGATAGGCCCCGCCGTACCCCCCGGATACGCATAAGTCTATATCAAAGGATGCGTACCAAAATGACTTAGGCTCCGAACAATGGAGCTCTCCAAATAGCCGAGCGAAGTCCTAGGTGGAGGATCACCAACCGAGTGTCCGTACCCGCCGGCATGAAACGCAGCCACTCGAAGAAAGCGGGGTCGTATGAAAAATGTACCGAGTATATAAAGCATGAAATACAATAAAGAAGATCATGACTGAATAAAAGATGACAGGAGACAAATATGATAATCAAAGATACCAATGCACTTGTGCCTTATGAGATGAGAGTCATGCATATCTATATAATATATCGTACCCGGCCCATTATAGGACTCGGTGAATGAAGTCATATACTTATATACCGTACCCGGCCCTCTAGTAGGGGTCTCGGTGAAATAATCATATATATATATATATATATATATATATATATATATATACACACACCGTACCCGGCCCTCTAGTGAGGGACTCGGTGAACACTGCAAGGAAACTGCACGAATACATACTCGGCCCGGACTCGGTGAATGATATATTAACAAAGATGCACGAGTAGAATATCATGAGCAACCATATACAAATTAAATCATCATCCGAGACTCAATAGAATAATTAGAATGAACCAACACTGGAGAATCAAAGACAACTATCATGTCAAGTACCTCTGAGAACTAGAATTCATTGGAATTATGTACGTTCATTGTCCGCTCGTTTTATGTAGTTCATGGCAAAAAAGAAGGAAGGGATAGTTTTACATACATATAAAAGCAAATGAATGCAAGTGAGACTCATAAGATTATTTCTGGAACTCTTTGAATAACCTGGAAGCATAACACCCTCTAATGTCACTATGGATTATAATATCAAAATAGGACTTCAGGAATCATAGACACGTATCAGGACATAATGAAATATTTTCTGGAAATCAAGAACATTAGCCATTCTAGTATTTATAAGAATAGGAGTTTCTTTGGAGTTTATACGTTCATCGTTCATTTGTTTCATATAGACCATGCCAAAAGAAGAAAAGGAATAGCCTTCACATACCTGACAATCTACCTAATCACCCAACGTCCACTCCTCGAGTCCGTATGTCTACAATCACGATGATAATATCACGATTAGACCATTTACACCACTTACTATCTAATTTGTATACGAACGGAACTTAATGAAATTCGGGCAGCATTTCCTCTATAAACTGGACAATCCCGAAAATTCAATTCAATTGAATCATCAACAACATCAGCAAAAATACCAACCATTAATATACATCATAACTCAGCTAATCCCATCCATTTATTTCAACTAAAACAGCCCCGATCGATAAATCTCAACAAAACAACAAACGAGTTTATAACACTATTTTATCCGTTCTAATCCATTAAAACTCTAAATAAACTTATTAACAATGAAAAAGAGACCTTAATCTTACCTTAAGTATGAAGAAACCACGTCAACACTCTTCTTCTTGGCTGATTTTTAGCTCAAACTGAATGCAACGCAACGTACAATGCTTTTCTCTTCATGAGCTTTGGGATTCAGGGCTCGGATTTTGATCAAAATGGCTTTCTTAGCCTAGAAGCTCTCTCCCTCTCTCTCTAATATTCTTGGAAGCTCCTAGATGCAAATGACCAGCCCTCAAATGAATTTTCCATATATATTAATGTTAATGGGCCTCATGGGCTGAAATATACTCATGGGCCGAAATGTAAATGCTTGGATCGGGTCTCAACTTGCTGCCCCGCCAGCCCAACTTGGATCGTCCATAACTCCTTATCCCGATATCATTTTGACGAGCGGTTTGTTGCGTTGGAAACTAGACTCGATGAACTTCATTTTAGGCTTCTGAAACACCTTAAAACTCCTCAGATACTAGGAGATATGCCTCCAATAATATGGGCTAAAAATCTGGTTTGAGATTTTACTGAAGTTGTTCCAATTCATTTCGTTTAGATTCGTTTAACTTCTAATCCTCTTCCAACCCTCATGTAACCTCTTATACATATATATATACATACTCATATACATCCATAACAATCCATACACGTGTCTCGAAGGGTTCGGAGAATCACAATAACCTGAAACATAACTAGAGAACTCACAAAGCTTCGACGAAACTCCAACCGCAAAAGTATATTCATATCTTTTGTCCATCTTCTATATCATTACTAATAATCTCAAATAATTTAAAAGGGCACTCACATTACCTCGTATACGTACTCATAAAACGATTTCAAATCCTTTAGGTTGCGTCACCTCGGGATACTTAAGGCAACCATATATATATAACGATATTCTTACTAACTCGATTAACTTTCCTTGAACTTTCTTAACTCGTTCATTTTGTCTTAAGTCAAGTAGCACGGACCCTTACGGGGTGTAACAAATAATGTGAACCACACTAGATCTCAGTTGTCTACAGTCATAGCCTAGGCGAAAAATTTTAGTCCTCTAATCCATCAAGTGTCTAGGTAAGTGATTAACAAGCACACAGTATCTCAAATGAATCAACACCAAGCAATCGAGGTTGAAACACAATATGGAATACAACACATACAACAAACGGAATCAGAGATATGAATGGATGTAATATGAATGCATGTACGATGCAATGATATGCAATGCAATCCACTGGCAAACTATCTCATATCGTACACACATGCTACGGACGGAAACCTCCACATCTCGATAGTCATGACCTATGGGAGACCCGCGAAGTCCTTGTACCAGTCACTCCGCACACAGCCCAGAGATGACTCACACCATAACACCAGCCACCAATCACTAGCCATTCCACACACAACCCAGAGATGGCTACTATAGCAAATATGTCCATAGTCACTCCACACACAACCCAGAGATGACTTTCCATCCTTCACTTTCTCCATTGGAACCACATCACATAATCATGAGAAATGCAGGATGAAATACATGTATGAATGTCAAATTCAACAATAATCATGAGGGTGAATAAATATAACAGCATCCGTAAATCAACTACCAAAATGAACTTATTCCTAAATCTGTACAATGCAACGTCCGGAATAATTTTCCTTCAGACCACATAGGTAACACCAAATATATATGCAAGAGACGCCATACAAAATATTCACGTAGCAATCACCATAATAAGAAGACTCAGATGTTTCACTTTCCCTCCTATCATTATTAATATCAAATCACAGTTCACATCAAGGAATTATGTAGAATGTGTATGAATGATATGCATGTATCAATCTCAAGTGTAAATCATAATCAAATCTCAATCATGACACACATGGACACATATCACAATATCAATATTGATTCAACAATATCAAGTGAAATTATATTAAGGCCCAATCACACACACCTGGCAACAAGCCAAACCACAATAAATGAGGTGACCAGCCTACAAAGTTATCAACAATACCAACCTAAGAATATCCATACCAGCTTTGTACCCAAAGGCTTAATATGCTTCCTCCGTCAATAACTAACTTCTGCTTTGCTAACTAAAGTCTAACCAAAAGGTAAGCCGTAACCTACCTCGCTGCCGCCACAAACAATTAGATCTGAGCCTTTGCCCTTCCGGAGAGCCTCCAAATACTCCAAGTCTAGCCATATCGAATTCTAAGTTAGAAACGAGGAAAGTTAGAAACGAGGAACAACGATCCCTATATTGTTATACATTCGCTTGAATCAAAATCAACTAAGTAAAAGAGATAAAACAGGCCCATAAGGGTAAAACAGGTTTTTCAAAGATAGAATAATAACCCAATGTTCTAGAAGTTCAATTCTACTCCCCAATTTCTAAATTATCTCAAGTATTGATCAATTTCACCATTCAAGCAAAACTCTCAATTTTGGGTATAAACCCTAACTTTCGATCTTTCAATTTCTCAACTAGAATGGAAGATGCAAGCCTATTGGTTACTGTTTCATCAAATTCCATGCTTAGATTAGTCAAATCCATCAATTAATCTCATATTGGAAGACCAAATTTCAAATAAAAAAGTAAATGTCAAAACCCATCTTCTTCCTTTGGTTCTCTAGATTTTCTATTACAGATTCAAGCTTAGGAAAGGTAAATAAAGGAAATCAAGGTTAGAAAGTCTTACCCGAAGAAGAATCCACCTAGAACCTCTTTAAATCGCCATAGAGACACTTAGGAGAAATAATATTTGGCATGGGAAATGAAAGTATTTCACTTAGCATTAAATAGAATTTGTTTTTGTGTTTTCTAACACGGTGGAAAAGGGTCCGCTACAACGGATCCACTCCCATGATCCAATAAATGCTATGGAACATCCGCTCTAGTGGAGCTCCATCCGCTGGAGCGGACTCCTACGAATCCAATCAACATATGCCAGCGAACCAGGCATCGCTGAGGCGGGTCCGTTGTGGCGCACACAACTCTACCTAGAGAGATATTAGACACCAGCAAACTGTTGGTTTTTCACCAACTCTTTCTAAAACCCTACAATCCCCCGAGACCTCCAGAATGCAAACAAAACTTGTAAAAATGCATAAAAACATGCTATAGACTCACTCATGGTCTCAGAATTCCCAACGGAAGCCTACTTGACTAGGTCAACACCCAATGGCCAAAGACCATATTTCCAACCAATAACTCAAAACACTCTTGAGTGCCTTAGGAACCGAACTGGACATCCCACCAAGTCATTAATCGACCCTCCGGACCTCTCAGAATTGACGAATATCAATAAAGGGTCCATTTATCTAAAAGTCAACTATCGATCAATCGCTTTTCACTTTGAGGTTCTAATTCTCATAAGTCACCATAAAACTCGCTCGATTACCTTGGGAACTGTGCCACCCATCCTCGCTTGTTCAAAACCGTACTAACAGGCCTCACGGGGTAAATAGGTCAAAAGCACTATAACGATTAAGCGAGTCGTTACAACAAACACCTCCGGGAAATTCGCGACCTTGACCCCGGTAAAAATACCTCCGGGCCTTCATGCTCTTAAATCACTAACTTGATCGGACCAATCGTGTGAGTTGCATGTAAATATTTAATTTGGGCCACTGGGCCCAGTTATGCCGCCATAGCTGCAGACCTGCCGCCCCAGCGCTGGCGCCACAACAGCATGGTGCTCCGCTGAAGCGGAGGTGCATATTACTAATGGACCATCCCAGTGGTGAGTCTACTACTGTAGCGGTGCTGCCACAGCCACCATTGGACCGCTACGACAGTTGATAGGTAGTTATTTCCCTATTTAAATCCCCATTTATTGACTTGACCTAATATTTATTTATCCAAGTTACGTACCGCCAACTGGAGATTTTTTAAGCTTGTTGAGACCAAAATGTTGGGAAGGTAATCCCCTTATATCCCTAATATTTTCTCATTCTATTCCTCTTTTTCTTCTCATACCATCAGTGATTATAGTAGAATACTAAATGAGGGTTCTTTGCTATCTCTTCTAATTTTTCCTAAATGGGTTAAATTGTTAGAGGCTAATAAAGGCTTATGAGAATTAGTAATGTAAGTTTGACCTAGGAAAACTTTGTTTCCCATAAAGTTGGTGTAATAGCATATGCAATAATCTAGTTGAGTATGTTAGAAATGACAATTTTACCCCTATGACCTTGATATTCCTCAATTGTTTCTCACTCGAGTGTATCCATTGTTCTGAGACCTCTTGGATCTACAAATTCGCTACGAAGAAGGGAGATGGAATGCAAGTGGAGGTTCGCTCACCTGTTCGGCCTGAAGTAGGTTACAGCTTCCTTCTTCGGTAGACGCCGATAAGACTTACATATTCTTGTATTAGATGAAATGGAGAATGCATGTATAGGATTTTACAAATTGGGATGGAATTCTTAGGATGGTACTACTATACGATTTATGTGTTCGGGGTTGTGCCCTGTAGATTCCCTAGGTTCATGTGTTGATACTCCCTTGCACATTGGTGGATTTTATATGACTTGGAAGACTGGTTGTTCGGTACTTGGCTTATTACGTTCCATTGATGAGGAGTATTCGTATGGTGTGCATAAATATGACCTGTGTTATTTAATGTTGAATCATAATTTGGTATTGTAATTGATAAAAGTACCAAAGGAACGTGAAATGATTCTAGAATGGATGTTTAGTGGCGACTTTATAAGTAGAAAGAGCATTTATCATATATTGATGTCGTTAGGAAGTAAGGGAATGATGTGATTTTGTTACTGTGATTCTGTCCGTGCTGGACATTAGTGACTAATGTTAATCCCATTCATGATATTGTACTATCCTACGTGTTGTCGTTTGATACTAGTATAAAGATTCTATTGTGGCTTATTCTGCAACCTTTTCATGATATTGTTGGTGTGCCCATGCGTGGTACTTTGATATCAATTTTATTATTGACATTGAACTCACTTATTGTACGTATTCTCATCCTTCATGATATATTGTTGATACACTGATGACACTTAAGGAAACACTGTTATGAGCTGGGCTCAGTTGGATGAGAGTGACGTGAGGACCAATGTCCGATGTTTATCCCGGAATCAAGGATGAGTGTAGCGATTGCCGAGGTTGTTGCCAGAATGGTGAGGTAGCAGTTGCCAAGGTTGTTGTCAGAACGTGAGGTACATGGACTTTGCGGGTCCCCCATGGGTTGTACTGTTGAGATGTTATGTTCCATCATCGGAGTACATATGTACGGTGCATATGCATTGCATCCATATTTCATACATTATTGCATTTCATTGTACCTTTGACTTCTTGTGATATTCTTGTGATCTAGTTGTGCTATAGAAATTCAGATTGGATGAATTGAGACTTGACACAGTTGGGCTTAGTTGGTATAACCATAGGCCATGATCTTGGATTACCTTTGTTGATTTTGTTGGCTCAGTTGTATGTTTTGGCTTCCTAAAATTAGGCGAATAATGAATATCAGAATGACGGGATGACTTCCTAATACTAAGAGTGAATAGTGTAATGGCAGTTGACCTGTGATACTTGAGTGTAATTGTCTATTGTATGTTAGATGAGTTAGAAGGGAGTTTAATGTAAGTTAGGCAAATGGATTACTACGGAAGAGTTGACAAGAATAAGAATCTTTGTTGTTGCGATGAGTGGTAGGTAATGTGCACTGTTGACCTAGTTTTACCTACCATGCTTATTTGTGAACTCTATTACTGATATGTTCTTCTAACCATTATCGACCTATGATACTTACCAGTACTAGTGTTGTACTGGTACTACTCTTGTTACATCCCTTTTTGGATGTAGAGTTTTTTAGGTTATTAATGTTGGAGTTTTCCGAAAGATGTACAGTGTCTATCTTGAAGGCCTCATCATTTTCAATTTGAGATGGAGGTGGGGTCTTAGATTTATTATTGATTCTGGTTCAATATTAGCATCTCTTGTACTAGTCTAGACTAGTTCATGGAGAATTGAGTCGGTGTATTTATTAAATTATTGTAAACACTTTCTCTATTTGATTAGTATATTGGTTTGACTTCCGCTTTTACTTGTAAATGTTTTGTTTTGGGTTGAGGGTTTGCCTAACGAGGTGGGAACGGTAGGTGCCACGCGATCCCAAAATGGGTCGTGACAAGTTGGTATCAGAGCCTAGGTTATCGGTCTCACAAGTACAAGAGCAATGTCTAGTTGAGTCTCGTGGAATGGTACGTAGACGTCTGTGCCCATCCACAGGAGACTATAGAACATTAGGAGAAATTCCCTCATTTTATTCTATTCATACTACTTCAGTCAAATATGTATCTCTATGTGTCCAAATGATATCTAGACAATTCCAATTGGTATCCAAGCGTGTATTTATGTTGTGTTATGGATTAGACCTAGTTTGTATGAGGGGAATGTTCGATTTAATTCTGACTTGCGAAAGTGGTTCGGGCATCGTGTGAATGCCACTGCCCA
The DNA here is from genome assembly GCF_029784015.1 of Lycium ferocissimum. Lineage (NCBI taxonomy): Eukaryota > Viridiplantae > Streptophyta > Magnoliopsida > Solanales > Solanaceae > Lycium > Lycium ferocissimum. The sequence continues at coordinate 94,671 of NW_026724426.1, forward strand.
GTGATTGGTGCCACAACGATCAGTTAGCCGCTGTGACGATACCAGTGCAGTGGATACTTAACCACTGTAGCGGTACCCTCTGTTCCTTGACGACCGCTCCTGCGACCTCCCTACTGCCGAAGCGGGACCGCTATAGAGAAATTATAGAAGCGGAGTACCTGTCCTGATAACCTACGTCTTCCCCTGTTTTCATCACACTCTCTTGTTCAATAATTTCAACCAAAAACAGAACAAAATAGCAAAAGCCTACAACCAACAGTCATATAAAACAGGCCCGACAAGGGCGAAAATCATCCAAATCCACATTACAAATCCAAACACGAGAAAACCAACAAGAAATTGTTTAAACATCCAAACCAAACAAGGCAAACCAAAACATAATTATTTGAAAATAGAAAGCCCTACAAGGGAAACCAAAGCATAATCATGAGGGGGAAAGGGGTCTCTAGGCTTCTAGCCTACTAGTCGCACCATCGTCATCCGAGCTGCCACCATCATCACCTAATCCACCCTGTCCACCAACACATCGAGCCATACTCTCTAAGGAATACTACTCCGAGTCGTTATCATCCACCATCGGAATCGGCTCATGAGGCTGCATACTACTCCACACTCTTTTAATACCCCTCCAAGCTTTGATGTGAAGTTTGTCACGAGACTTTTTCTTTGCTTTCTCTTTGCCAAAATCCATGCGAAGGTCACCGTGGTTTTTAGCCAGAGTGGTATAAGCAGTCTGTAGGGTGGTAAGTGACTCACCCATCTTCTTCTGAGTTTCAAAATAACCCTTCATCTCTTCCTGGGTGGGGTACTAATAGCAGCTCCTGATGAACCGGACCCGTCAGAAGGCATGGACATCATCCGAAACATAGATATCATCTCATCGAAGCACGAGTCCATGCGCTCCAAAGGGCCCTGGATATGAAGGACCTCAGTCCCAGCCTCATGCTCAGGCACATCTCCAGCCTCAGTGTCGACCCCGACTCCACTCCCTCCCTCACGTGCATTGTCCACCTTTCTCCTCTTTCTACTGTTGACTGCGGTTCCTCGACCCTTCACCAGTAGTGGATGAAATGGAGCATCAAAAAGGACCCAGTCATCATCACCCTCTCTGGGAACCTTGGCCCTCCGGCATAAGGAAGTAATCAGAGATGGGAACATCAAGCTCCCTCCACCAACCTTCAGAAACTCCTTCCACTCCTGAATTATCTAGGAACCCGCGTTCACCGGTATGTCATTGAGAATGTGGGAAACTATAAGAGATCAGGCGAAGGTCACATCATGAGTATTCCCAGAAGGACAGATCCGTCAGGAGATGATATTTAGCCATCTTTTTGCCTCCGCAGTAAAAAGGGTGCATTGAATTGCAACCTTGCTATGAACCTAGTGAGCCTGCTCTAAATCATCCTCATGCACCAGTTTAGAAGCCAACCACATCGAATTTTTCTTAGCTGCCTTAATTGCTAGAGGCTCCATAGAATGATCATCTAGCCTATAAATCCGGTTAAGCGCCCTCGACCCCACTGTTACACCTCAAAAATTATTAAGAGAGAACACCAACATCAAAACCTCAAATAAAATCCATGGAAGATAATTGTTCTTGTTTCTCTTCAAGTTGGTGATGAACTTGATTTTAGAAAGGGGTGAATAGAGTGAAGTTCTTCTACTATAAGGTATGTTCTTCCTATTATTTACATGATTGAGATGATGTAAAGGTTTAGCAGGTCTTAGAGAGGAAAGAATCATAGGAGAAAAATCATAAAGTGTTAAATTAAAGTTGATGGCCATGAGGTGAATTTGAAAGGAGATTTTGGAATAATTTGAGATTAAATTGAATATAATTCTTTGATTATGATATTGTGACATATGGTTATGGTTAGTTGAGAAATTTGGAAAACATCATGTGGGATGTTTTATGGAGCCTATTGGTGTTGATAATATTGTGGTTAATGTTGGTATTGTTGTTATTGTTGTTGGTTGTTGGATTATAATTTCGGGCTAGGCATATAAACAGGGGAGATGCTGCCCGATTTTTGGCAGGATATAAAGTAGTTTAATTCGAAAGCTCAGTACAAGTATACGACGATTAGTCTAATGATAGTATGAATTCCTTTGAATGTAGAATTACGAGCTCGGAGGGATAAGCATAGGTATTGGGAGGCCAAACAGGTATGTTAAGGCTCGTCCCTTTCTTTCAAAGGCATGATTTCTATGTTATGATTCCATAAATGTTTCCTCAACCCCCTTGTTTTCAAAAGCTAGAAGTTGATGATTCTTAAAGCTTCTCATGATGTTAAAGATGAGGATGATTCTATGATGATTACAATGATAATGATGATTTTATGTTTAAAGGTTCCAAGTTTATGATTTCAATGTTATTATGAGAATGTTGAGTTATTTCATGATATTCTCGATTTTATTCATAGTTGTTGATCTCACCTTATAACAATTGTTCCTTCAAGGTGAGATAGAGCGATGATGATTATCCCATAATATAATCGGAGGTTACCGATCTTACGTCACTCCGATAGGGTTATAGCTTTCTTGGGCTCTCATGCATGCTACTTATACTATATATATATATATATATATATATATATTTATGTATGGGGCTATGGGAAAGGGCGAGGCATTATATACGCATAACCACCTGATAAGTTGGTATATTATGATATCATCCCAGTGTAACACACCGTAAACTTGAACTAGGTGTGAATATGTAACAATCTAGTGTTAAGATGATATTATATCTATATTAATCCATTCTTGATGAATTCGGGTGGAAGATGGTCGTTTTGAAGTCAAACCAACAATTAAAGTTCTTAAGGGCTCTTAAATTCGCCTATGTTTTGGTAGAGCTGTCTTCTGGGCGATTTTCATGAAAATGTGTTGCGAATTTTGAAACACTTCCTTGATGAAAGTTGTATATATTTTAAATAGCTTTCCAATGGTAGGTCTCCCAGCCCAAGAAAAGGTATGTACACAATGTTATGTTTGTTTTACTGAAGAGCGCAAAAGCTAAAGATTTCGCCCAAAGTACGCCCAGAAAGTACGGGACGTCCTTTTAGGACGTACTTCTTCCGTTCCTCACCGGTTTTGGCAGCCAAAGTACGGGATGTACTTTTTGGCCGTACTTTCACTGTTTCTGGCAGAAATTTTGGTTTAAAATGGGTATGGTCTTATTTTGTTTCATGCTCCCAAACCCTGAGGACGAAAATCTATTACACCTCAAAAAAAAATTTGTTGATGCACAGTGAATAGACTAACGAAGAGCACGAAGTATATAGCATTTCAATAAGTAAGGAATGACATTTGATGACCCAAATTAAGATTTCAAAGACATTCGAGGCAAGAGGAGAAAGTTTGCCAAGAGAAGGCAAGGCATACGCTATGTATCGGAAAGGATTTACGAGTAACAAGTTAATGATGATTTAATGATTCTTTGGAGAAGTGTTATAACATCCCTTAGATTGATAATGAGGTGATAAACAAGTGTCAAGAAGGTTCCATAAGGATTGGAGATCAAACGAGTCGACGAGAATGAGTTCGGAAGAACTGGCATTATACTGCCCAACATGCTGGCCGTATAAATTATACTGGCCGTATGTTTGGCCATATAATCAGCCCAGATGGCCAGCCTCACTAGACCAAATCTACGGCCAGACATACGGTCAGTGAAATTTATACGGACCGTATGTTGATCCGTAGGTTTGGAGCGGGACAGATTTGAGTATTATTAATAAGGGGTCCAACTTATCTCATTTCATTTCCCCTTCACTCCCCTTCTCTCTAGAACTCTCTAAAACATTTCTCCACACTTCTCCTACAAGAATTCAAGGGATATTAGTGAACAACTTCATCAAACCAAGAGAATCAAGTGTAAGAAACCCATTAAAGTTCATCCAAGACAAGGAATCCAAGTGAAGGTGAAACTAGGGTTTTGCTCAAGTGAAGTGTTTCCACCCAAGGGTCATTCCTACACCATCTAAGGTAAGTTTTATGGTATTTCCATATTGTTTAAGGTGTTGAAAAGTTGAAACACTTAGATTGTAGAAGAATATAGAAAATGGGTCATGAATGTGGGAATAGTGTCATTTTTGAGTAAAAGCTTGGATTGAGTCATGATTCTTGATGTATTGTGATTATGGTTATGTTATAAATGATGTTAAGAACATGGGATAGACATTGTATATGAATGAATGTAATCGTGTGCTATGACCATGGATATGGATGATTGGAAGTTAATTGAGAAGTAAGGATAATGTAGGTGAATAAAGACTATTGTTATAATGTTGTGAATGTTATTATTGATGTTTGGGAGTTGATATATGATATGGAGGAAGTCGTATAAATAAGGGAGATGCTGTCCAATTTTCTCTAGCTTTAGTCATGTATGCTGAGCTATCGATTTTTTAATGATAGTATAACTCTAATGAAGGTAGAAACGTGAGCATTGAAGGAGAACGTGCAAGTGATAGAATAGATGACCTGAAAGGTATGTAAGGATAACCCTTCTTTCATAAGGCATGGTTCCTTGGCAAAATATCTAATCTTCTATGAGCTTATGATGTCCCCCAAATGATGCTATCTTCAAAATCTACTAAGCTCATGATTCTTGATATGTTACGATTGTACTAAATTCCTTATATGATGATTAATCCTCTAAGGATAGATGTAATGAACGACGATAGGAATGATGCTAAAGATGGTTATAAGCTTTTATGTATGTGTGTCTATGTATGACTATTATGAAACCCCGAGCTTATATGGCCGGGTAAAATATATATATATTGCGCGCGCACCACTGAAGTTGGGTACGGATAACCCTGAGCCCTGGTAGGGCTAGGTGTGTATACTCACCGAGCCTTGCCATGGCCGGGTATGTGAAACACCAAACCTGCATGGTCGGGTATGCTATGTACATGATATGGATATGTATACGACATAAATATGAATATAAATACGAATATGATATGAATACGATAATGGATACGAAATGTAAATGAGTACGGATATGAATACGGATACGGATATGGATGTATGTACACAATCACGCATTAGAAATGGAAAGTCCCCATGAAAAGCAAGTAAGCGTTTATGACGAGGGTTCTACTACCTCCCATCTTATGCTATTTCTTATGTTGCTTATTATGCTTCTATAATGATGTTGATCATGCTTTACATACTCGGTACATTCTTTGTACTGACGTCCTTTTGTTTGTGGACGCTGCGTTATGCCCTGAGGTAGCCAGGGAGACAGGCTTGATCCATAGCTTTATTACTCAGGGACTACATAGCGGAGCTCCATTTCATTCGGAGCTACAGTTTTTGGTACTTATTCTTTTGTGTACATATTTATGGGCATGGCGGGGTCCTGTCCCGCCTATATGATATGACATACTCTCCTTAGAGGCTCATAGACATGTGTATATGGTTAGATGTGTTTGGCCTTGTCGGCCTATATTTTGGGATATCATTTTGTTAGCCTCGTCGGCTTATGTACATCTATATGGGCATTGTTATTGATGATGATATATATGTATTGTTGCCCAATGGAATTAGTATGAATAATGGATGGAAAGTATGATTTAGCTATGTGGCTCACCTAGATGTAAATGTGAAAGTATGATAAGAGGTGCCCAGGTGGGTTAGCACCGGGTGCCCGTCGCGGCCCTCCGGTTGGGTCGTGACAAAATCATTCCTCCAAGTCTTCAAATCAAAGGTTAGAACACCCTTAACATTACTAATCCATTCTAACATCAAACCCATGATTCTTGTGATCAAAACCTAGGGTTTGCAGCATAATTCTTTCCAAAGTGATTCAAGTTAGGGTTTGGGTGTTCTTCATTAAGAAAATGAATTGTTAAACATTTTTTAACGTATTAAGGTATGTCTATTTTAAAAATCCTTTTTTGACTATGAAGGTGATTTGTATGTCTCTTTTAAAAATCCCTTTTTGACTATGAAGGTGATTTGTATGTCTCTTTTAAAAATCCTTTTTTGACTATGAAGGTGATTTTTATGTCTCTTTTAAAAATCCTTTTTTGACTATGAAGGTCATTTGTATGTCTCTTTTGAACATACTCTTTTGACTATGAAGGTGATTTGTGTGTCTATATTTCAAAATTCGTCTTTTTAAGAATGTGTAGATTTTCCCAAAAATCTTTCTTGAAGTATTTTTACTTTTCAAAATCCTTCCTTTGAAGTATGCTATATTGCTTGAAATGTGTGGATAATTGTTTGTGACTTGAAATCTTCCTTTGGAATATGAACATGATTATAACTCTTGTTTGGTGGAAGTTCTTTTAGAATTAAAGATGATTTCTTTTAGACAAGGTCATACGTGTGTAGGGCCATGCTCGCATCGAACCTTATACGAACTATACTACTTTGTGAAACTCGTTTTTGTCATTATTGGATGATTTAACTTATTTTTCTAAAGGTAGGACCTTAAACTTGTTTTGTTGTTGAATGGGTTTCTTGAACATGAAATTGAATAAGAGATTTCAATAAGATTCTAAATCGTTTATGACTTGAAATGCCTCTATTTTGAGATGATGACTTGAGAAGTGAGAGTCGGCTCTAAGCCATGATTGATGATTCGGTAATATGCTATGATTTGTTTTTTGTTTGTGTTTGGGCCTGTAGGGGCAAGCTGTGCTAGTCCAGAGGATGATTAACCGTTATGAATCATAACGTATCGATACGAGTATGCATAAGATGGGAGATAGTAGTATCATCATTATAGCACTTACTTGCTTTTCATAGGGACATTCCATTTCTATTGCATATCCGTGTACATACATCCATATCTGTGTCCGTATACGTATCCGTACTCATTTACCTTTTATACCCATTTTCGTATTCGTATTCACATTTCCATTCATACTCATATTCATCTCATTTACATATCATATACATCGCATATACATAGCATTTACATATACTTAGCATATTCGTACTCATATTGATGTCATATACATAGCATTTATATAACATACCCGACCACGAAGGTTCGGTGTTTCACATACCTGGCCCTACCATAGCTCAGTGTCATACATACCTGGCCCTACCAAGGCTCAGGGTTATCCGTATCCAACTGCAGTGGTGCGCGCGCATTATATATATATATATATATAAATATCTATACGTTCTACCCGGCCATATAAGCTCGGGGTTTCATAGTAGCCACACATGGGCACATATACATATAAGCTCATAAGCATCTTTAGCATCATTACTATCATCGTTCATTAAATCTATCCTTAAAGGATTACTCGTCATATAAGGAACTTAGTACAATCGTATCATATCGAGAATCATAAGCTTAGTAGCTTTTAGAGATAGGATCATGGGAGAATATCGTAGGCTCATAGAAGGATAGATATTTGGCCAAAGAACCATGCCTTATGAAAGAAGGGTTAGCCTTACATACCTTTCCGTTCAACTATTCTATCACTTGCACGTTCTTCTTCAATGCTCACGTTTCTACCTTCATTAGAGTACATACTAACGTTAGGAAATCGATGACTTAGCATACATGACTAAAGCTAGAGAAAATTGGACAGTATCTCTTTTATTTATACGACTTCCTCCATATCATATATCAACGCCCAAACATCTATAATAACATTCACAATATCATAAGCAACAATCTTCACACACCTATATTATCCATATTTCTCGATTCACTTCAAATCATCCATAACCATAGACATATCACACTATTACGTTCATTTGTATACAATGTCGATTCCATGTTCTCAATATCAATTATAACATGATTATAATCATAATGTATCAAGAATCATAACTCAATCCAAACATCTATTCAAAAGTGACACTATTCCCAAATTCATGACCCATTTCTATATCCTTTTTGCAATCCAAGTGTTTCAACTTTAAAATACCGTAAACAACATGGAAATGTCATAAAACTTACCTTAGATGGTGTAGGAATGAACATTGGGTTCAAACACCTCACTTGAGCAAAACCCTAGTTTCACCTTCACTTGGATTTCTTGTAATCTTCTAACCTTGGAAGCTTTCTAACACATAAACACTTAATTCTAGCCTTTTGATCTTTGTGTTCTTTTGGGCTTGACTGAAATGTGCTTAAAGAAGGGTTTTGAGCTCTCAATACTTATAAAAGATGATAAATGAAGTAAAAGAACCCAAGGCATCTATTTATACAATAACTAGAAATCAGCCCGTCGGGACTTCCACGGACACTTATACGGTCCGTGGAACATTGCACGGCCCGTATAAGTGGTCGTGGTTCACCACTGGGCAAACACCATCTCTGCTGGGTGTTATACGGACCCTTATACAGACCGTATAATGTTATACGGACCGTATAAGTCGGTTGTATAACCCCTTTCCCCTGAAATGATCTCCGTCGTTTGTTTGATCTCCAATCCTTATGGAACCTTCTTAACACTTGTTTAACACTTCATTAACAATCCAAGGGATGCTATAACTCTTCCCCAAAACTTCATTAAGTCATCATTAATTCGGTACTTGTAAATCTTGCCCGACACACGACATATACCTTACTTTCCTTAACAACTTTCGTCTCCTACTCCAAATGTCTTTGAAATCTTATTTTGAATCATCAAATGCTATTTCTTAATTATCAAAAAACCATATACTTCGTGCTCTTCATTAGCTTATTCACTGTGCATCGACGGAAAAATTTTCCGAGGTGTAACATTCTTCCCCCCTTAAGAACATTCGTCCTCGAATGTTAAGTTCTCGGGGATTCTGTAAAAATTTCGCCAGAGTTTCCCCTATAATATGGCACTACCATCCCGTCACAACAGCCCATAATAACAATGCGACTCGTGGCCACAACATAATAGCAATAGAATTTGGCCACACACGACCCAATGCATAAAAAGGAAAACATACATACCTTATGATCTTGATGTCTCATCTTGGCCCTCTTCCGGGGACTGGAATAAATGCGGGTACTTGGATTTCATAATCTCTTCCGCTTTCCATGTTATCTCTTCTCGGTTATTATTTCTCCACAAAACTTTAACTGAGGCCACTTCTTTGTTTCTAAGCCTCCGTACTTTCCTATATAATATGGCAATGGGTACCTCTTTATAAATCAGTTTTTCTGTCACTTGCACATTATTTACTAGCACGATCCTAGTAGGATCTCCAACACGTTTACTTAGCATCGAAACATGGAAAACTGGGTGAATTGACTATAAATTAGGAGGTAGATCTAATTCGTAAGCCACTTTGCCTACCTTGCGCACAATTTCATAAGGCCCAATATACCGGGGACTAAGCTTCCCCTTTTTGCCAAATCTCATAACGCCCTTCATTGGCGACACTTTTAAGAATACCCAATCTTTAACTTGGAACTCTAAGTCCCTTCGACGATTATCCGCATAGGACTTTTGACGACTTTGGGCTGCTAACAACCGATCTTGTATGAGCTTAACTTTCAGTATGGCTTGCTGGACCAAGTCCGGCCCTATCAATTTAGTCTCTCCTGCTTCAAACCACCCAATTGGGGATCTACACTTTCGCCCATATAAAGCCTCATACGGTGCCAATTGGATGCTAGAATGATAACTATTATTGTAAGCAAACTCAATGAGTGGTAAGTGATCATCCCAAATTCCTCCAAAATCTAACATACATGCTCGTAACATATCCTCAAGAGTCTGAATCGTACGTTCCTTGTCCATCACGCGGATGAAATGCCGTGCTAAGGCTCACATGAGTCCCTAAACCTTCTTGGAAGGACTTCCCGTAAAAGTAGTCAGAACCGAGTTCCTCGTCTAAGATAATAGACATCGGAACACCATGAAGTCGCACTATCTGTTTAACATAGAGCTTTGCATAATCTTCTGCTACATACGTCGTTCTGACTGGCAAGAAATGAGCTGACTTCGTGAGTCTATCAACAATCACCCATATGAAATCATACTTACGTCGAGAATAGGGTAAGCCTGTAATAAAGTCCATGTTAATTACTTCCCACTTCGAAGTTGGGATTTCCATAGCTTGCAACAATCCGCCCGGCTTTTGGTGCTCAATTTTCACTTATTGACAATTGGGACATTGAGCTACAAATTCTGCTATATCTTTCTTCATCCCATTCCACCAATAAATAGACTTAAGATCATGATACATTTTCGTTGTTCCGGGGTGGATAAAATAATGGGAACTATGAGCTTCTCTCAATGTTTGATGGCGTAGCCCTGACACGTCAGGAACACATAATCTGCCTCTGCATCGGACAACTCCGTCCCCTGTAATCTCAAATGATGACTCCTCCTTCTGAGGGAGTGTATCTCTGTAATGCATTAGCATGGGATCTTCGTATTGTCACTCTTTCACTTACACTACTAGCGACGAAACTGCTGAATTCTGAATGGTAGTTCCCCTGCTACCTGAGTCCACTACTCAAACTCCTAGGCTAGCTAACTGCTGGAGCTCACGAACCATTTCTCGTTTCTCTAGTTGTACATCACACAAACTTTCCATAGATCTGCTGCTAAGAGCGTCAGCCACAACATTTGCCTTTCTGGGGTGATATAGAATGTCAATATCATAATCTTTTAGCAATTCCAACCATCGTCGTTGCCGCAAATTCAACTCTTTCGCTTGAAGATATCGAAGGCTCTTATGATCTGTGTAAATATCTACATGGACACCATATAAATAATATGTCCACATCTTTAATGCATGAATCACCGCAGCCAATTCAAGATCATGGGTTGGATAATTCTTTTCATGTTTCCGTAATTGCCTTGAAGCATACGCAATCACCTTGCCATGTTGCATCAATACACATCCTAGCCCAATGCCTGAAGCATCACAATAAACAACATAACCTTCCAATCCCTCTGGAAGTGTCAAGACTGGTGAAGAAGTGAATCTATCTTTTGGCTCTTAGAAACTACGTTCACAAGTATCCGTCCATTGAAACATAGCTGATTTCTGGGGTAGCTTTGTGAGTGATGCAGAAATAGAAGAGAAACCTTCAACAAATCTCCTGTAATATCCTGCTAAGTCCAGAAAGCTACGAACCTCTGTAGGAGTTGTGAGCCTTGGCCAAGTCTTCACGGCCTTAATCTTTTGGCTATCTACCCGAATACAATCGGCTGAAACAATGTGCCCCAGAAATGCCACTGAGTTCAACCAAAACTCACACTTAGAAAATTTTGCAAACAACTCTCGAGTTTGAAGAACTCTAAGGACAGTACGCAAATGATCCGCATGTTCTGTCTCGGATCTAAAATACACCAAGATATTGTCGATGAATACAATCACAAACAAATCTAGGAAGGGCCTGAACACATCATTCATCAAATCCATAAACACTGCCGGTGCATTCGTTAGCCCAAATGACATTACCCAGAACTTAAAATGGCCATATCTTTTTCTAAAGGCTATCTTAGGGATATCTTTCTCCCTAACTCTCACTTGATGATACCCGGCCCTCAAATCTATCTTGGAAAACCATCTGGCACCTTGTAATTGATCAAATAAGTCATCAATCCTCGGAAGAGGATATTTATTCTTAATCGTCACTTTATTCAGTTGTCGATAATCAATGCACATTCTCAAGAGGCCATCTTTCTTTTGGACAAATAATATGGGTGCTCCCCACGGGGATGAACTGGGCCTAATAAAGTCTTTCTCAAGCAAGTCTTTCAATTGCTCCATCAACTCTTTTAATCCTGCGGGAGCCATTCTATAAGGAGGAATAGATATAGGCTTGGTGTCTGGCAACACATCAATAGCTAAATCAATCTCCCGCTCGAGAGGAAGGCCTGGAAGCTGTTCCGGGAACACATCCGGAAACTCGTTTCACTAAGGGAACTAACTGGAGAGTCGGCGGTTCAGCTTCTACATCTTGAACCCGAACTAAATGATAAATGCAACCTTTTGTGATCATTTTCCTTGCCTTTAGCTAGGAACTAAACCTATCCTTTAGTGACGCCGTATTTCTTTTCCATTATAGAACTGGTTCTCTCGAAAATTAGAAACGAACCATTTTCATTCTACAATCAACATTGGAGTAGCAAGAAGCCAACCAATTCATGACCATAATAACATCAAAATCCACCATTTTTAACTCATGCAAGTCAATTATTGTTACACCTTGGAAAAATTTTCGTTAATGCACAGTAAATAGGCTAATGAGGAATACGAAGTATACGATGTTTCAATAAGTAAGAAATAGCAATTGATGACTCTAAATAAGATTTGAAAGACATTCGATGTTAGATGAGAAAGTTGCCAAGAGAAGGCCATGTATACGATAAGTATCGGAAAGGTTTTATGAGTAGTAAGTTGATGACAACTTAATGATGTGTTGGGGAAGGGTTATGACACCCCTTAGATTGCTAATGAAGTGATAAACAAGTGCTAAGAAGGTTCCATAAGGATTGGAGATCAAACGAGACGACGGGATCAAACTTGGTGAAACTTTGAGTTCCACGGCTGGTTCCACGGCCAGCATTGTGTTCCACGGACCGTGGAACTGCCAACAGAAAAGGCAACTGACTGGTCGTGAACCATGACCAGCTTCACGGACAGCATTGGGTTCCACGGACCGTGGAACAGTCCGTGGAACACCCGACGGACTGAAATGTTTCAAGTCTTTAAATGAGTTTCCAACTTCATTATTTCATTCCCAACATCTCTCCACTTCTCTCTAAAGTCTCTACGGCTTCATATACATTTCATGAACAAGAATCCAAAGGAAATCAAAGGCTGTTATCATCAAGCCAAGTGAATCAAAGTAAGAAAACCCATTAAGGTTCATCAAAAGCAAATAATTCAAGTGATGGAAAATCTAGGGTTTGGTTCAAGTGAGGTATATGCAACCAAGGTTCAATCCTACACCACCTAAGGTAAGTTTTATGATTTTTCCATGTTGTTTAAAGTATTTGAAAGATGAAACACTTGGACTACAAAAGAATATAAGAAATGGGTCATGAATGTGTGAATAGTATCACTTTTGAGGAAATGTTTGGAATGAGTTACGATTCTTGATGCTTTATGAATATAATCATGTTATAAATGATGTTCAGAGTATGGAAACCGACCTTGTATGTGAATGAATGTATTTTGGAGATATGACTATGAATATGGATGACTTGAAGTAAATTGTGAAGTAAGAGTAATGTAGATGACTAAAGGCTATTGTGATGATATTGTGAACGTTATTGTTGATGTTTGAGAGTTGATATGTAATACAAGGGAAGTAGTATAAATAAAGGAGATGTTGTCCGAATTTCTCTAGAATTAGTTATGAATGCTAAAGCTATCCATCATCTAATATGAGTATGCACTTCAATGAAGGTAGAACGTGAGCTTTGAAGAAGCACGTACAAGTGATAGAATAGTTGCACAGAAAGGTATGTAAGGCTAACCCTTCTTTCATAAGGCATGGTTCTTTGGCCAAATGTTCATCCTCTTGTGAGTTCATAACACTCTCTAATGATCCTAGCTCGAGAAGCTATTAAGCTAATGACGCTCAAATGATATGATTGCACTAAGTTCCTTATATGACGAGTAATACTCTAAGGATAGAAGGTAATGAATGACGATAGTAACAAGACTAAAGATAGAGATGAGCTTGTATGTATGTATGCCCATGAGAGGCTATTGTGAACCCCGAGCTTATATGGCCGGGTAAAATATGATAAATATGTATATGTATATATGTATATCTATATGACGACGCGCGCACACCACTGCAGTTGGGTACGAATAACACTGAGCCTTGGTAGGGCCAGGTACGAACAACCCTGAGCCTTGGTAGGGCCAGGTACGTGAAACACCGAACCTTCGTGGTCGGGTACGCAATATAATAAGCTATATGTATGACATCTATATGAGTACGAATAAGCTATATGTATGACATCGATATGAGTACGAATAAGTTAAGTATATGACATCTATACGAGTACGACTATGCTATGTATATGATATCAATTAGAGTACGAATATGTTAAGACCATGTAAGTGCCAAGTAAGGGCTATGTATATGCAATGTATATGACATGAGTACGAGTATGAAAGGAGATATGAATAGGAGTATGAAAATAGATACGAAAGGTAAATGAGCAAGGATATGAATGTATGTACGCGAGTACGAAATAGAAATGGAATGTCCCCATGGAAAGCAGGTAAGTGCTATGATGATGATGCCATTATCTCCCAGCTTATGTTATTTCATATGTTATCCATTATGCTTCCATATTGATATTGATCATGCTTTACATACTCAGTACATTCTTCGTACTGAAGTCCAATAGTTTTGTGGACGCTGCGTCATGCCCGCAGGTGGCCAGAGAGACAGATTTGATCCATAGCTGTATTATCTCAGGGACTACATAGCGGAGCTCCATTTCATTCGGAGCTACAGCTTTTGGTATAGATTCTTTTGTGTATATATTCATGGGCCCGACGGGTTCTTGTCCCGCCCATATGTTATGATATGATGTACCCTTCTTAGAGGCACGTAGACATTGTGTATATGGTTAGATATGTTCGGCCTTATCGGCCTATATTTTGGGATGTTATTTCGATCGCCTTGTCGGCGCATGTACATTTATATGGGCATAGATGTTATTGATGATATAGATATGTTGTTGCCCGATGAGATTAGAATGATGATGAATGAAAAGTATGATATAATTATGTGGCTCACCTAGAATGTGATGTATAAGTATGTTAAGGGGTGCCCGGGTGGGCTAGCACCGGGTGCTCGTCGCGGCCCTCAAGCTGGGTCGTGACAAAAGTGGTATCAGAGCAGTTCAGTCCTAGGGTGTGTCTACGAGCCGTGTCTAGTAGAGTCTTGGTTATGGGTGTGTTGCGCGCCACACTTATAAACAAGAAAGTCGCGGGACATTTTAGGAATGAATGACCTTCTTTCTTCATAAGAAATCGTGTGATAGAGCTATGATGTAAGAACTTCTTGTTACTTAATCATGTGTGTGTGTATTTCGAAATGCTCGTAAAGAGAAAGGCTTCAGCGGCCCAAAAGGGCAAGACGGTGGCAGAAAAGCGGGCTGAAAGAGCACCGCCACCGGTAGTAGAGGAAAGTGAGTCCCAAAGTGCGGCTCAATCTCAATCCTCCAGATCAGTGCCTATATTAGAGGAGCGTGAGGGAGCCTCAGCCCCAGCTCCAGCACCTCCGGCTCCTCCACCGAATGCTTCAGGCCAAGATGTAAAAGAGGCCATTAATTTGCTGATTCAATTGGTTGCTGCCCAGACTCAGAGGTCAAGTGCAGGGCAAGGTGATAGGGCTGTTAGTGCAAGAGCCCGTGATTTTATTAGTTTGAACCCTCCGGAATTCTTTAGATCAAAGCCGGATGAGGACCCTCAGAATTTCATTGATGGCATGTTGAGGACGCTTCGGTTGATACATGCTTCAGACACCGAATCGGTAGAGCTGGCGTCCTATTGATTGAGGGATGTTGTGGTATGTTGGTACACAGTCTGGATGGCTTCACGGGGAGCCAATGCACCTCCCCCGATATGGCAAGAGTTTGTAGATGTATTTCTCCGACATTATTTGCCCCTGGAAGTCCGGTGAGCTAGAGCTGATAAGTTCCTAAATTTGAAACAAGGAAGCATGAGTGATCTAGAATATAGTCTCTGCTTCAATTCCTTGGCTAGGTATACTTCGGCCATGGTAGCGGATATGGGTGATCGAGTGCACCGGTTTGTGAAAGGCTTAGGGCCACATTTGATGGATAGATGCTTGACTGCGTCCCTCTAGGACAATATGGATATTGCACGCATCCAAGCCCATGCTCAATATTTAGAAAAAAGCTTGCAACAACAAAGAAGTGAGCGTGATAGAGGGCATAGCAAGAAGGCTAGATCTTCGGGTCCAATGAATGAGTATAGAGGTGGCACAGACAGCAGTCTACTAGACATTCGAGCTATTCTATGACTAGTGCGACTCCACGGTATTCAGGCCAGAGATTTGATAGATCTATTCATCCCGGGCCGAGTCAGAGCTTTTCGGGATCTCAGTTTAGAGGTGATTCGGGTCTGATACCACAAGTTGAATTTTGATTTTATTATGGGTATGGATTGGTTGGCTTCTATTTACGCCAATGTTGATTGTAGATTGAAAACATTACTCATACCGATAGTCGAAAGCGGATATCATACAAATGCGGTCCCGAGCGGGCACCCGTGTCAAGCATCATCACATTACCATGAATCGAAGTTGGCGGAATGTACATCGCCGGTACACACTCATGCGAACAGATGGGCCATATCGGCCATAGTAACATACGGGGCCGCTTAAGGACGCCAATCAGAATCATATACAGACAAACCGGAATCACATACAAACAGACTGGACCCACGACCCACAAACATGACTACAGGCCTCTACAAACAGAACCAAGCATACGAACATATGACGGGACAGGGCCCCGCCGTACCCGAACAGTGGCAAATGTACAGAATATACAACAGAAAAGGTATATACCAAAAGTATAAGCTCCGGATCAAAGGAGCACTCCCGACGATCGAACGAGGTCCTAAGCGGTGGCGTACCACGCGATGCGTCTGTACCTGCGGGCATGTAGCGCAGCCCCCGAATAACAGGGGGTCAGTACGAAAGAAGTACTGAGTATGTAAAGCGGGGAGGTACAATAACTCAAATCAGGAATACGTAAACAAATAAATAACCGATCAAACCTGTGCGAAATGCAAATGTACAAAATGCAAATAAAAATCATGCATAGAGCTCGGAATACGTGGTCACCCCCGACGCTGGTGCCACAACACATCATACTCCGGAAGTTTTCAAATCTCCGAACATCCCCGAACACATCAAAATGTCACACACACATCATGTCATCAGAACATATCAAAAGCCATATCACATCATAACACCATAGACGGTAACCGGCCCTATGGCGAGGTCTCGGAAACCGCAACACATCATACTTCCGAATATATCATAACACGCACGATCACAAAACCGGCCCGGGCACCGGCGAACGAGATCATAATAATTGGCACGAGCGGAGTAGTGCAGAAACCATATGCATATCCAAAATAAGTTTCCAGACTCGAAGCATAATTTCACATACATATACCATAGCCTTAGAAGGCTTAAAACGAATGTCGGGTGAGTCAAAATTAATATACAAAAGTTACGGACTTTTAAATTATCATTTTTTTTTCAAAAACCCATCGTAGGTCATTCTTCGAAAAATTATTATCATTCATAGCAACAAGTGTTCACATAACCTTATCGAACATTTTAAACGGACCTTAGCGTCATAGACAAACATTTCTTTTCATATCGGACGGAAAAGAGAGTCAAACAAACCAAATAAGGGGAGCTTCGGGACGTGCGGGCCCACCTCGAGTCAAGTCGAGGCGGTGGACATAATTTACCGACGCTAGGCTCCATAAAGTCATCTAAGAAAGGTTCGAAGTGATTCGAATACATTAGCGAAAGTTATGAAGGTTTGAGCATTCTTTCAACAAAATAGGAAGAATATAATTCAATTGCGCTGAATGAATAGTACTCAAGATCAATCTCGGATTTCCAAGAGCAGAATTATTCCCGAGGTCCCGATTTTAACCTAGTATGACTAGGACATGCCAAAAGAAGGAGAGGTAGGCTTTACATACCTTACGGACTTCTGGTGCTCGCTTAGTCTCCAATCCCGTTTCGTCAGAAATCTACAAATGGTCACCTTTGCCAGTTACTATTCATGTAAGTTAACATTTCAAGCTTTGGGTTGTTCTTAGCTACCGAAATTTCGGCAGCACTTCCCCTATTAATATGACACCCCCGAGGTTCAACTCGGCTCAAAACAACCAACGACAACTCAACAACAACATCAACAATATCAATAACACAATAAGACACATTAATCTACTTTCCGACATAATACAATAACTTTCATTTCGACTCCATACTTTCAAATCTATACCAACTCAAACCATTAATCCTTTATTCATGTTATAAGCATCATTACAACACAATTAACATGTCAAACAAAATAATTCATGCCTATCTCAAATCATCCATACTACACGGCCACATCCACTCTTCTTCCATTCCAACAAAACCATTAGTCTTCTATTTATTTTACAATATCATAACAACATACTTAACATACTAAATAAACTCAACCAATTTCCCTACACATATAGCACCACACGGCCACACATATACACACACACACGGTTCACACTCCACATCCCCAACTCTCACCCAAGCCATTAACTTTCATTGCTAATATAGATTTCACAACATCTACAACTAGAATATCACATAAAATTAACTCATCCTTACCTTACCTACAACCAAGCACACACGGTCACACACACATATATATATATGCCATGCACGGCCATACCACATATTCACATGCTTCCATGAATTCATCATTTCTACATATTACAACATACATATAACCTTTCTTAACACTTAAGGACATGAAATTCTTGCTCTTTCTCACTTCCAAACTCACGGCCATGCATGGTCTTACACATGCACATGGCCATGCACACACACACACCATACTTCCATGATTTTCACCCAATTCAAATCATTATAACACATAAATTCATTCCATAACATAAAACATAAGAATCTTACCTTTTCTTGAAATTTCAACTTTCCACAAGCGGAGTTCTTCTTCCAAACCAACTATGCCACGTCGAAGAGCACCTTGAACTTGTTATAAATTCAAAGAGAACAAGATTTTTAAGTCAAGGATTGAGGCTCCAAAATTTTCTTTTTTTTTTTCTCTTTTTCTCTCTCTAGCCGATTGCTCTTTTTTTTTTTTTCTCTTGATTTCTCTTTTGATTTCTTGAAGATTCTATAGATGACCACATATATATATATATATTTGGTCACACATGGAAAATTTGAAATTAAATTTTCTTGGACTTGGGCCTCATCAATGGCCGGCCACCCCCTAAAATATTGGGCCTCATTTTCATTCAATTATTTTGAGCCCAATTACTTATAAATCGTATTTTAAATTCCCGAAACAAATTTCAAAATTCCGATTTTTTTGCCCTTAGGCCTTCTCCATTGTATCCACATTCAATTTTTCATGAACAACACACACACATATTAAGAAAAAATTCAAACATGACCTTATTCTTTACAAATCAAAATTATTTCCAAATCTTTCGAATATGCCAAAACACGGGATATAACATCCTCCCCCCCTTTAAAACATTCGTCCTCGAATGTTGAATTAACCTTACGGGTCTTCAAAACGCTTCGGGGGAGGCCTGCCTGCCAATTACATACTTACACTTGATCGAAGTAATTGTGAGAGCTTTCACTTTCCAAGGCCTCTTTCATTTTCGGGTAACCGATATTACCGTGAATCCTAATTGGTCCAGCGGTTCATACAATCTTAAATCGGATATTGAGCGAACAGAGTCTTTGTCAGAACCAGGAGATTAGAAATATGTCAGACAGAGTCGTATCCAGAATCAGAGGTACAAAAATACGGCAGGCAGGATCGTAATTATACGTTATACTAAACAGATTCATGATCGAAGCCAAACTCACAGAAGCATATCGGACAACTCATACTCAGAGTCAAATGTACTGAACCATACCGGATAGATCCATAGTCAAAGTCAAACATATGGAAGTAGGCCAGACAGATCCGTGATCGGAGTCAGACGCACAAAAATATACCAGACAAATTTGTCGTTAGAGTCGGACGTACAAAAGTATATTGGACAAAACATATTCAGATTCGGAAGTGCAGAAGCATAGCAGACATACTCATACTCCGAACATACAGAAGTATATCGAACAGATCGTAATCAAAGTCAGACATACGAAGATATATCAGACAGATTTGTAATCAGAATCAGACGTACGAAGACACGTCGGACAGATTCGTAGCCAGAGTTAGGCGTACAGAGGTACATCAGATAGAAGTGTAATCGGATTCGAAAATATAAAGGCATAATAGATAGGGCTTCATCGAAATCAGGGGCGCAAAATGTGGTATACAGAATCACCCACAAAATTTTTCCTATTAACGATTCATTACTCACTCTACTCTTCGTCGGGTTTCTGAGCACCCCTTATATACAAATTTCACTTAGGTTAACCCAAGTTCTTATTTGGCCCATATCTCCATGTTTGGGAAAATTTTCGACATACTTCCCAGGGGGTCACCCATCCCGTAATTACCCCGGTTCAAAGACGCTTAACTTCGAAACTTTCATGCATTTTGGTGCGTTATTGCCGATATAATGGCGTCGACTGCCCCACACGACCTTCGTCACGTAATTTAGGGCAGGTTGGTGCCTCAAGAAAATTTCCGGAAAATTTTTCATAGCGGGTCCCACTCCGGCCTAAGGGATCGTTTGCCTCCTGTCTATACGGTCTACCGTCTCGGCCATCCAAATTCCTTATATTCGCCTGTATATATGTCCATCTCAAATGGTCCCACTAATTCGGGTTCTTACCTTACTTTTACCCACGCGCAGAATAAGAAGATCACATAAAATAATAGAATATCGGTCTGTCAATACACACATTCATCAAGAAGGATTAATAATATACCTGGGTCTATGTCTGGCGGTGCCTCTGGGTCCTGCCGACCAGTCAAAGCATATATGCGGTTCGAAGGACCGCTAAGATCAGAACCTCCGCCACGGCCTCTGCCGCGGCCCGCTGGAGCTGGCATACCTCGCCCCGCAGGGCGCATGGCTGAAGGAGTAGATGACGAACCAGCAACTGAGCCTGTCGGCTGTGCTGCACCACCAGAACTGCCCACCCACGGACAATCTCGCATAATATGGCCCTGGCGGCCGCAAGAGAAACAGCCCCCGTAGCCCGTAGCACTCCCCTGGGTGCGATCTCCCACAATATGAACACCGGGGCATAGGCGGCCTAGTCTGACTGGGACCTCTACTAGCCTGAGGACCTGGGGCTCTGGAACTCTGGTCTGTCCTGGACGGTCCCGCGCCATCGAATCGCCTACTGGCGGACTGTGTGTCCTGACCTGACGGAGGGAAATATCCACCCGACTGCTGTGACCGAGGCTGCCCGCCTCTAGAATCTCCAAAATATCCGGCAGACCTGGCCCTCTTGGGCGGCCTCCTATCACGATCTCTGCTGGCCTGGTCTGCTCGGTGCCGGTCCTCCATCCCCTGAGCGTAAGCCTGTAACCTGGCAATATCCATATCTGTCTGCGCTGCCATCGACATACATGCGTCAACCAAGTAACGATCCAGCCCGAGCACATACCTGTGCATCCGATCAGCCATGTCCGCCACTATGGTAGGAGCATACCGGGCCAGAGAATCAAACTCAAGATTATACTCACGAACACTCCGACCCCTCTGCTTTATCTCGCGCAAAAATCTATCAACTCTCGCCCTCCGCAGCCTCCGGGGCAAGAAATGGCGGAGGAAAGCACCGTGAACTCGTCCCACGTGGCCGGGGGCAAAGCACCCTCTCCCCGGATAGTTCCCGTGACTCGTACCAATTAAGAGCAATACCCCGTAACCTCGTGTGAGGCTAGCTCGACCGACTCGGTCTCTCGAGGCCCCGACCGCCCCAATGAGCGCCTCATCTCCCGAATGAAGTCATGGGGGTCCTCGTCGGGCTTAGACCCGAAAAACTCTGGGGGGCTACATGTCAAGAAATCACGGACCCTCAGACTGTCACGTCTATCATCATCATCGCCCCTCGGTCTGCGTCCGTGAGCCTGTCCTGCTACTATAGTCGTCAATAACTGTACATGCCTCCCTCAACGTCCTATCCTCGCACCGGCGGGGGGCTGGGGCCTGTGGAGCTAATGGTGGAGCTGCTCCCGGCCCCTCCGATAATGGTACAGTAGAACCCTCTGACCGGGGCACAACATCAGGCATAGTCTGAGCGCGGGCCCTAGTAACCCTCTGAGCCCGGCTAGTCTCTCCCGTCTCTGGCACTGCTTTGCCCTTCTGGGCAGCCGTCGCCTTCTTCGGAGGCATTACTGAAAAATATAACAATCGGTCAGACAAGTCATCCTAACAGCACAGCTCTATCGCACGATCTAAGATCCAAAGAAAGGTAACACCCTAAATGTCCTGTAGCCTCCTGTTTATAGATGTGGTGCACAACACACCGATAAACAAGACTCTACGAGACACGGCCTGTAGACATTCCGAGGACAGACTGCTCTGATACCACTTTTGTCACGACCCAACCCCGTGGGCCGTGACTGGTGCCCTACCTAGGCACCCGAACAAACTTACGAACCAAATTACCATGATACCACAAGTTCAGATTTAACAGACATTACTCATACTGATAGTCGAAAGCGGATATCATACAAATGCGGTCCTGAGCGGGCACCCGTGTCAAGCATCACATCAGAATCGAAGTTGGCGGAATGTACATCGCCCAGACACACTCATGCGAACAGATGGGCCATATCGGCCATAGTAACATACGGGGCCGCTTAAGGACGCCAATCAGAATCATATACAGACAAACCGGAATCACATACAAACAGACTGGACCCACGACCCACAAACATGACTACAGGCCTCTACAAACAGAACCAAGCATACGAACATATGACGGGACAGGGCCCCGCCGTACCCGAACAGTGGCAAATGTACAGAATATACAACAGAAAAGGTATATACCAAAAGTATAAGCTCCGGATCAAAGGAGCACTCCAGACAGCAGAACAGAGGTCCTAAACTGGTGGCGTACCACGCGATGCGTCTGTACCTGCGGGCATGTAGCGCGACCCCCCGAGGAACCGAGGGGGTCGACGAAAGAAGTACCGCAAGAGTATAACTCAAATCATAAATGGATCTAGGAGATACGAAACAAATACAGAAATAACCGATCAAACCCGTGCGAAATACAAATGTACAGAATGCAAATAAAAATCATGCATAAAGCTCAGAATACGTGGTCACCCCCGACGCTGGTGCCACAACACATCATACTCCGGAAGTTTTCAAATCTCCGAACATCCCCGAACACATCAAAATGTCACACACACATCATGTCATCAGAACATATCAAAAGCCATATCACATCATAACACCATAGACGGTAACCGGCCCTATGGCGAGGTCTCGTAAACCGCAACACATCATACTTCCGAATATCTCATAACACGCACGATCACAAAACCGGCCCGGGCACCGGCGAACGAGATCATAATAATTGGCACGAGCGGAGTAGTGCAGAAACCATATGCATATCCAAAATAAGTTTCCAGACTCGAAGCATAATTTCACATACATATACCATAGCCTTAGAAGGCTTAAAACGAATGTCGGGTGAGTCAAAATTAATATACAAAAGTTACGGACTTTTAAATTATCATTTTTTTTTCAAAAACCCATCGTAGGTCATTCTTCGAAAAATTATTATCATTCATAGCAACAAGTGTTCACATAACCTTATCGAACATTTTAAACGGACCTTAGCATCATAGACAAACATTTCTTTTTCATATCGGACGGAAAAGAGAGTCAAACAAACCAAATAAGGGGAGCCTCGGGACGTGCGGGCCCACCTCGAGTCAAGTCGAGGCGGCGGACATAATTTACCGACGTTAGGCTCCATAAAGTCATCTAAGAAAGGTTCGAAGTGATTCGAATACATTAGCGAAAGTTATGAAGGTTTGAGCATTCTTTCAACAAAATAGGAAGAATATAATTCAATTGCGCGAATGAATAGTACTCAAGATCAATCTCGGATTTCCAAGAGCGAGAATTATCCCCGAGGTCCCGATTTTAACCTAGTATGACTAGGACATGCCAGAAGAAGGAGAGGTAGGCTTTACATACCTTGCGGACGTCTGGTGCTCGCTTAGTCTCCAATTCCGTTTCGTCAGAAATCTACAAATGGTCACCTTTGCCAGTTACTATTCATGTAAGTTAACATTTCAAGCTTTGGGTTATTCTTAGCTACCGAAATTTCGGCAAAGCACTTCCCCTATTAATATGACACCCCCGAGGTTCAACTCGGCTCAAAACAACCAACGACAACTCAACAACAACATCAACAATATCAATAACACAATAAGACACATTAATCTACTTTCCGACATAATACAATAACTTTCATTTCGACTCCATACTTTCAAATCTATACCAACTCAAACCATTAATCCTTTATTCATGTTATAAGCATCATTACAACACAATTAACATGTCAAACAAAATAATTCATGCCTATCTCAAATCATCCATACTACACGGCCACATCCACTCTTCTTCCATTCCAACAAAACCATTAGTCTTCTATTTATTTTACAATATCATAACAACATACTTAACATACTAAATAAACTCAACCAATTTCCCTACACATATAGCACCACACGGCCACACATATACACACACACACGGTTCACACTCCACATCCCCAACTCTCACCCAAGCCATTAACTTTCATTGCTAATATAGATTTCACAACATCTACAACTAGAATATCACATAAAATTAACTCATCCTTACCTTACCTACAACCAAGCACACACGGTCACACACATATATATATATATGCCATGCACGGCCATACCACATATTCACATGCTTCCATGAATTCATCATTTCTACATATTACAACATACATATAACCTTCCTTAACACTTAAGGACATGAAATTCTTGCTCTTTCTCACTTCCAAACTCACGGCCATGCATGGTCTTACACATGCACATGGCCATGCACACACACACCATACTTCCATGATTTTCACCCAATTCAAATCATTATAACACATAAATTCATTCCATAACATAAAACATAAGAATCTTACCTTTTCTTGAAATTTCAACTTTCCACAAGCGGAGTTCTTCTTCCAAACCAACTATGCCACGTCGAAGAGCGCCTTGAACTTGTTATAAATTCAAAGAGAACAAGATTTTTAAGTCAAGGGATTGAGGCTCCAAAATTTTCTTTTTTTTTTTCTTTCTCCTCTTTTTTTTTTTCTTCTCTCTTGGTCACATGCATAACACATGGGAAATTCATGAATTTTCTTGGTGGCTATCAATGGCCGGCCACCCCCTTCCAATTTGGGCCTCATCTTTCCTTTTTATTTTGATTGCTCTTTCCGTATTTTTTTTTTCTCTTGATTTGAAAGAAAGATGGATCTTTAAGAATGTGCATTGATTATCGATAATTGAATAAGGTGACGATCAAGAACAAATATCCTCTTCCGAGGATTGATGACTTATTTGATCAACTACAAGGTGCCCAATGGTTTTCCAAGATAGATTTGAGATCTGGGTATCATCAAGTAAGAGTTAGGGAGAAAGATATCCCTAAGACAGCTTTCAGAACAAGATATGGCCATTTTGAGTTCCGGGTGATGTCATTGTCACGACCCAACCCCGTAGGCCGTGACTAGTGCCCGAGTTGGACACTCGTATACGCCTGTTAACTATAATCAGCCCACAGCTAGCATAATAAAGAAGTTATATATAAAAAGGCAAGACGTCGTCTCAAAACTATCGCATATATAGACATATCAGAGCAACATGTCTCCTTAGGAGTTACAACTTTCGATAGATAATATCACACATAAGCCGGCAAGGCTATCATAACATGTGGGAACGCCCTAACTATATACATACGCAAGCCGACAAAGGTGCCGCCACTACGAACGGAACGTCCCAAAACATAAGTCATACGTATTTAACCGAACAGTAACTATATACAACCCACACATATGTCTACAGACCTCTAAGAGTAACAACAGTGTCATGTGACGGGACAGGGCCCCGCCGTACCCCTGGACAACACATATACACAACAAAAGGATCTGTACCAAAAATCTAGGCTCCGGGACAATGGAGCACTCCAAGGTAGCTGGATAGAAATCCTAAGCTGGCGGATCACCGAAGCGAGTATCTGTACCTGCGGGCATGAAACGCAGCCCCCCGAAGAAAGGGGGTCAGTACGGAATATGTACTGAGCATGTAAAGCATGAAATATAGTAAACAGGATCATACTGAAATAAGGAGTGTAGAAAACTAGTACAATAACCATAAAACCACAAGGTTTGCCTTTGAAACATAAATCATGCGTGTCAACATCATGCCCAACCTGTTATGGGACTTAATGACATAATTAGATAATCATCCTGTACATATGCATATATAACGTGTCCCGACCCTCTAGTGAGGGACTCGGTAAATAAAATCATCACATACATGTACATATAACGTGTCCCGGCCCTCTAGTGAGGGACTTGGTGAATAAAGTAATCATGTGCCATCCTGGCCGCCATCCCCGTATCATCATATCATCATGTCATCATATCATCATATACATATACATATAACGTGTCCCGGCCCACTAATGAGGGACTCGGTGAATAATGCAGTGGAGTTGTGCACGAATACGTGTCCCCGGCCGGGACTCAGTGAAAGATGTAATAACAGTATGCACGAGCAGAGTAGTGACTAACCATATGCATATAAATCATCTTTTTGAGACTCAATAGATAAGTAGACTAATCAACGCTCGAGCATCAGGATAATAGACATATTAAGTTCTCTCTAAATGTCATTACGAAGTATATAAAGGAAAGTTTCAAGGATCATAGACATGTATCAAATCAATACGAGACAGCTTATGAAAGTTAAGGACGTTATTCATTATAGAATCCTTTAGGAATAGGAACTTTTATGCATCATTTACTATTCAATCATATAAAAGATTCGAGGGCAATAGCCCGACCATCCTGAGAGTTCTAACATCAAGAAGTGAATAAGAATCATAAATCGAGCTCGGAACTTGTGAATAGAATTACCCCAAAGCTCATATCGTATCTTACTTACATCTAGGACATGCCAAAAGAAAGAAGGGATAGGCTTTACATACCTTTAGCGTTTACTCGCAACACAACACGTATACGCTACCCAATAGCACCTCAACCTATATTAAGACGTCAAGAACTACGGTTAAGCTACGGGGGAATTCAAAACGTATTCTAATGTTAGTAACTCCTTTCTAAATAATTTGACGACGTTTCCTTTACATTCAAACAAACCACATACAACCAAGCCAACATCAATGATTATACGTTCAAGTATCAATCCGAGACTATTCAAACAAGACTCGAGAACACTCGGGGCAGCCCGTACAACACTCCAAAATAGCCCAACCAACACACAATACCACATATAATCCTCTAAGCTCAACAAGAACAACAACGACATATCAAAACAACCTCTAACTAACAACATAACCGATACTCGAAAATCTTGCGAATACCTACGAACATACCAAGCCAACCACATACGACTCTTATACGTTATTTCATACAATCTTTTCATCCAATCTTGATGAAATACAACAGCAGCCACACGACAACTATATCACTTATTCATAGGCATGAAAACCACATTACTATCACTACAAGTTCTACAACAGCCCACAAAACAAATACAACTTCAACTTTAACCATCTAATTCCTTCACTCTCATCATAAAATCCACAACAACAGCAACCAAAATATTAATTCCAATCAGTCCACTAATTTCAAACAAAACAGCCCATTTACGGCTTGAACAACTTTCCAACATCAACATACATAATTCCATGTATTCAATTCATATCCACCAATCTATAACAAGTCCAAATCACCTCTAAAACATGTAGAAAAGATTAAATCTTACCTCACTAAACTTGGACAAATCTTCCAATAACTTGCACAACTTGCCCACTTCATCTTCTTCAACTTTAACTTCTACTCTTGTTGCTCCCTTAGATACTTAAAACACCTTGGAGATTGATAATTTCATTAAGAACATAGATTCCCTAAAAGGCAGCCATGGCCGTGAGCTTGGCAGCCATGGTTGCTCATGCTCCCTTCTCCAATCCAAGGTGGATTTTAGCAATGAATTGATATAAAAATCAAGGCTAGCCGTGAGTTGAAGATGCTACCATAGCCATGGCTGGCCGTGGCTCTTTCTCTCTCTAAGTGGCTAAAAATGGAGAGCATCTCTCTCCTAATTCACTTTGGAATGAAAATATGACCAAGCTTGGTCATCATTTAGCTTTATATATATGCCCATGTGGTTGACACATGTCCTGCCCTTGACATGTGTCCCACTATCATCCGTGAACCAATCACATTCCGCCACATGTTGTGGGGCCCACTTAATGGTCTAATTAGGCTAATTAATCATAATTAATCACTAATCCCCACTTAATAATCTAATCATGATAAATTAATCACAAATCTCCACTAATATTTCCATGCTATTTGAAATTTATAAGCAAATCGTGCCATGCTGATATCGGGGATTAAAAGTCCTTGTTTCGTATCCCGAAATAGTCTTGTCCTTGGACTTACGTCGATTAGCTTACGAATACTCCGTCGTAATAAAATACGGGATATAACATCCTTCCCCCCTTTAGAACATTCGTCCTCGAATGTTAAACTGGCCTCACAAGGTCTTACAAAGATTTCGGGGGAGTCTCTTTTATTGCGATCACACATGGTCTCATCCACCAATTAATATAATCAAGTAAGGAATTTAGATTACCTGTAGGCATAGGAAACAAGTAAAGATACTTATTCTTTATCTTCTCTTCAGCTTCTCAAGTCATCTCTTCCCGATTATTATTCAGCCACAATACCTTAACGGAAGCCACGTCTTTAATATGCAACCTTCTCACCTGACGATCCAGTATAGCTACAGGGTTCTCCTCGTACGATAATGTCACGACCCAACCCCGTAGGCCGTGACTAGTGCTCGAGCTGGGCACCCAAACACATTCATCGAATCCGAATCACATACAGATGGCTTATGCGTATACAAATATCAGACGTTGTCTCAAATTATCTCAAACTGCCTCAAACACAAACATATATATATATCAAAAGCCGGCAAGGCTATCATATGGTGCAACGGCCCAAAATATATACAAATGCAAGCCGACAAGGCTGCCATGGCGAATGGGATCGCCCAGAACATATAACATATGAACACACCTGTACAGAATAGGAAAAACCCACATGTACGTCTACAGACCTCTAAACAGAACAACAGAATCATATGACGGGACAGGGCCCCGCCGTACCCCTGAACAACAAATACATATGCAACGGATGAGTATATACCAAAATGTGGGCTCCGGAATAAAGGGAGCACTCCAAACAGCAGAATGGGTGTCCTAGACTGGCGGATCACCTAACTGTACGACTGTACCTGCGGGCATGAAACGCAGCCCCCAAAGAAAGGGGGTCAGTATGGAATATGTACTGAGTATGTAAAGCACGGAATACAATAGACATAATCGTAACCGGACTGGAATTTACAGAAACAAGTAGGAAAATCAGAAAAATCAAAAGGCTTGCCTTTAAATCATATATCATGCTTGTCCATATCATATCATCGAATCATAATATACGTACATCGTACCCGGCCCTCCAATAAGGGACTCGGTGGATAAGGTCATATAATCATCATGCATAGTCATCATATAATCATACATGCATGCATACCGTACCCGGCCCTCTAGTGAGGGACTCGGTAAGTAAAATCATATCATAATCATGTCATCATGCCATCATATATATATATATACCGTACCCGGCCCTCTAGTGAGGGACTCGGTGAATAGCGTACCCGGCCCTTTCGGGACTCGGTGGATAGAATCATCATATGCCATCCTGGCCGCCATCCCCATATCATCATATCATCATATATATACCGTACCCGGCCCTCTAGTGAGGGACTCGGTGAATAATGCAGTGAATCTGTGCACGAATACATACCCGGCCCGGGACTCGGTGAATAGGAATAATAACAGCTCGCACGAGCAGAGTAGTGCGAAACCATATGCACATAAAACATCACTACAGACGCAATGGAGTGATCAAAACAAACACTCTTTTTAAAGCCAAGATAATAGTCGATCAAGTTTCCCCGAACGTCACTCGGGAAGACATCAAACAGAACTTTTAGAAAATTGTAAGTACGTATCAGGATCATATGCACATACATCATTATGACATTATTCGATTCAATGGATAAGCAAGTAGTCGACACTCGAGAGTCAAAACGGAAATCATGCTAAGTTGTTCAAAAACAAGTCATTAGGACTTTACAAATGAAAATCTCGGGGACCACAAATATACGTTAAATCAATCCGCCCATGAAATCTAAAGTCATCATATGTTATCGAATCATTATTATAAACTCAAAAGAAAGTCATCATATGAAATCGGAATAATAGTCATATCATATCCTTTCAAAAATCATCATAGTACATAAAGGAAATCGGATGGGGTCGACCCAAGTTATGGAAAACATAATCATCATATGCCACAAAAGTTCCTACGAACATATCGGGGCAATCCGTTCGTAGTTACAAAACTCTTTAAAAAAAACAAAACTTTTTATGCAACATTTGAAAACCAAATATTCCAAAGACATATAAACAATATTTCATCATATAAGCATACGAACACCAAGAAACAAATATAGAGCATCATAAACATGCTCGGATCGCGAGAATAGAATTTCCTCGAGGCTCGTGTCATAGCCTAACCATAACTAAGGCATGCCAAAAGAAGGAAAGGATTGAGCTTTACATACCTCGATCGCTCTCAAAGCTAATCCAAATCAAGCCTATGTCTCGGACTCCCCAAGATCTACATAACATCATTAAATACCAACATTACTATAGGCATTTAGGAGTTCATTTCCAAACTAACACTAAATTCTACGTAAATTTGGGCAGCACATTTCCGTAAATGCAACAACCCCGAGAATTCAACTCGGCCAAATTCAACAACAACAACACCAACAATCAAACTAGCAACATCAATAATCAATTCGAAACGCATTATAACATTAGTAACCCTCTTTTACATATTCAACAACATTCATTATATTCAATTCAATTACATTCATACCAACATACGCTCAAATACATTCACATATTCAATACTAATCCGAACCCATACCAACAATATTCAAGAACATTTTAAACAATTCACACAATATTTCAAACATCCAACAAATGCTCCAATTTACCCGAAAACCGTCCCAAACCCGAGAACACATCCATAACACATTTCTAACTTCCGAATCATGATTTGCACCAACAATCCACACTCTAACAATGTCATTCTCATAAATATAAAATTACATTAAATGCACATTAACCTCCAAATCAGCCCCATACAATTTCAACATCAATCTTGAGTCATTAAACTCTCATTTCCAACATAGAATTCATAACGACAACAACTAAAACACTAAGTAGAATTAATCCATTCTTTGTCATATAATATGACCTATATTCGGCCAACACCCACATACAATATTGATGATTCTCATTCATTTCTTCACACTACAACAACCAAACATGATAACTAGAATTTAATTCATCACTTCAACACAACACACACACACACGGCCAACACACCATGCACACGGCTCAACTTCCAACATGCCATATTTCATGAATTTCATCCATTTTCATACTACAACATACACACATCATTCATAACACATAAAACAAGATTAAATCTTACCTTTTCCCTTCAACTTCACAACTTGGCTAGGGTTTGCGATTGATGAAACGAGTGATTTGTTGGCCCAAACAACAACTCCACGTTAATGAGGGACCTCCAATTAGTGGATTTGCTAGGAAGAAATAATTTTTGTGATGGCTAAATCTTGGTCTTGAAATTCTTAGGGTCTTGGCCGAATGGTCTAAGCTTGTTCATCCAAGTTCTTTTTTTTTTCTAAGTGTGGAATGAGGAAAGATGACTTGTTAGTCATCTTTTATGCTCACATATATTATACAAGTGTCCATGGCCCACACATGGGTTGGACCAATTAAATTTGGCCACAAAATGTGTGGGACCCTCCAAGCCACACGGCCAAATGGCCAAATTTTGCATGAATTGCCAACTTTCCAATATTCCACTTTTGGTCCCAAATTTTTCTAAATGTTCCATGCCAACAAATTCATGAACAAATTATGTTTCAAAACAAAATCGAAGGTCAAAAGTCTCGACTTCGTAT
Source organism: Lycium ferocissimum (assembly GCF_029784015.1). Classification (NCBI taxonomy): domain Eukaryota; kingdom Viridiplantae; phylum Streptophyta; class Magnoliopsida; order Solanales; family Solanaceae; genus Lycium; species Lycium ferocissimum. Next base: position 126,695 of record NW_026724426.1, read on the forward strand.
CCCGGAATGGTCTTGTCCCTAACTTATCATAGTTAACCCGGATTGTCCCAATGTACAAAATACGGGATATAACATCCTTCCCCCCTTTAGAACATTCGTCCTCGAATGTTCGGCTAGTCTTATAAAGCCGTATAAGGATCTCGGGGGAAATTCCCTTTATTACCATAGCATGTAGCCGTATCTACCAGTCATGTTCCTTCTTTCCTTCTTTATCTCATTGTCAGTTTCTCAAGTCATCTCTTTATCCTTAATTCGAACTCTTTTATTGTTCCTTTGCTTAGATCTCGTCTTTCAACTTTCCGGTCACACATTATGTTGCAATCTTTACATCTTGCACTTGCATCTCTCGCATCCGCTTCCCCCCTTTAGGGGTGTGCTTATATTATTACCTGATTATATTTGCCTTATGTCCGCATTTCCCAATCTCAATTAGGCGGCACTTTTATTCTGACATTCTGCTCCCTTTGCCGTCCTTCTACTCAATTTCTTTTCTTTCCAAATATCATTGTGTCCCAGCTTAACCTATGGTGAAACGACATCAGCCTACCTTGTGACATTTGGGCCGTTTATTTTTCCTTTCACCGGAACTCCGTTACCTTGTCCAATCAATGCCTTCTACATACCATCACATTGGTTGTCGGAATACATATATCTGCCAATATAGTCATGTACAGGATATCATGTGCGTACTTATATAGACACAATTTCTCCTATTTTGCTTACAAAATATTCCCAGCACTATCCCAACTCACCCTAATCTTCGAGCTGTGATGCACCCTTTTTCTTTTCCCCAGTCTAGTCCGCTCCGGCCTACGCGACCTCTTAATGTTTCCGCCCACTCTGATTACTCTAATTTCCCTTAGGCTACTCTAGTTTCTTATTGCTTCCTATATCAGAATTTATAAGATTTTTCAGAACACTTCCCAGGGGGGTCACCCATCCTGAATTTGCTCTCACCCTAGCACGCTTAATCTCGGAACTCTGATGAAATACGATGCCTTAACACCAGTATGATCGCGTCCGCCTCATCACATGACCTTCATCATATAATCTGGAGTAAGTTGAAGTCCTAACAGATTTCCGAACGCTCTCATAACACACTTACTATTCTAGCCCTCTTCAACCCTCGATATTAACTTCTCACCTATGGATATGCCTACTTTCCATCTCAGATTCCCAAGTTCCCTATGGCGACGGACATACCTTGATCGTCGTTATTTATAAATACCCGATTATCGGCTTTCGGATCTCTACTTGCCGCTATTAAACAACATTCATACAACAAATACACATACATAAGAATATTACAATAAGGGCTCATATACCTGGATCGCATTCGGTGCCGCCTCCAGATCCTGTCTACTCGCCAAAGCGTATATGCGGTTCGAAGGACCGCTAGAACTGGGGACTCCGCCGCGACCTCTACCACGGCCTACTGGTGCCGGCATACCCTGCCCTATAGGGCGCATAGCTACCGAAGAAGATGAACCAGCAACCGACCCCGTAGGCTGGGCTGCACCACCTGGACCACCCCTATACGGACACTCCCTCATAATATGGCCTTGACGGCCACAAGAAAAACAAGCACCAGTACCAAGACGGCATTCCCCAAAATGAGGCCTACCACAACGAGAACACCAAGGCAAAGGTGGCCTCGACTGGCTGGAGCCTCTATCCATCTGTGAACCCGAGGCCCTGGAGCTCTGACCCGCTCCTGAATACCCAGCACTATCCGGTCTCCTGCCCAGCAACTGTAGGGGTGTGCTCCGTGCTGGCTGGGGAGAATATCCGCGCCGCCGCCGAGGCCGCTCGCCTCGAGACTCTCCGGAATACCCGGCCGGATCCGGCCCTCTTGGGCCGGCCCCCGTCATAGTCCCCCGTCGGGCCGACGCCCCTCTCGTGTCGGTCCTCCATACCCCGGGCGTGTGCCCGTACACGGCAATATCCATACCGGCCGGGCCGCCATCACCAAACCGTCAACCAAGTAATCGGTCCCCCCCATCACATACCGATGCATCCGGTCAGTCATATCGGCTACATAAGCGGACGCATATCCGGCCGCCGAATCAAACTCTAGACTATACTCCCGGACATTCCTGCCCTCTCGCTTCAACAGCAGGAATCTGTCTACCCTGGCTCGCCGCAGCTCGGGGGCAGAAAATGGCCAAGAAAGGCCTCGTGAACTCGCCCCACACCGCCGGAGGGGCACCCTCCTCCCGGACGGCTCCCGGGACTCGTACCGATTTGCGCCACATCATGCAATCGGTATGATGCCAACTCGACGTACTCGGTCTCGGAAGCCTTAATCAACCGCAACGTACGCGCATCTCCCGAACAAACTCCGAGGGTCCTCCGCGGGCTTTGACCCGAAAAACTCGGGGGACCACAAGTCGGAAAATCACGGGCCCTCGATCACTATCCGCACGATCACCTCCGATCACCCCCCTACTCCGTGAACACGGCCCGCCATCAACCGGTCAATAGCCGGACCGCATCTCGCATGGCCCCATCCTCCGCCCCCGGGCCGAGGACCGGAGGCTCGGGTGCTAGAACCTCGGGAGGCCGGGGGTGGAGCCGCCCCACGACCGTAGCCGCCGGCGCTCCAAGCCCCTCGATGCGGTGGTGTGTAGCCGGGCCGGCTGTCGGGGGCACAATCTCGGGTACAGGCTCAGCACGGGCCCCTGGTAACTCTCCGGCCCGGGCCGGTCTCCCCCACCGCCGTAGACTTGCCCGCCACGGGCGGTGTCGCCTTCCTCGGAGGCATCGCTGAAAACATAACTATTCGTTAGGGGAGAGTCATCCTGATAACACAGCTCTATCGCACGATCTAGGATCAGAAAGAAAGATGACATCCTAAATGCCCTGTAGCTTCCGACTTATAGATGTGGTGCACAACACACCGATAACCAAGACTCTACTGGACACGGTCTGTAGACATTCCGAGGATGAACTGCTCTGATACCACTTTTGTCTCGACCCAACCCCGTAGGCCGTGACTAGTGCCTAAGCTGGGCAGCCAAACACATTCATCGAATCCGAATCATATACAGATGGCTTATGCGTATACAAATATCAGACACTGTCTCAAATTATCTCAAACTGTCTCAAACACAAACATATATATATATATATATATATAGCGGCATAGGCTATCATATGGCGCAACGGCCCAAAATATATACAAATGCAAGCTGACAAGGCTGCCACGGCGAATGGGATCGCACAGAACATATAACATACGAACACGCCTGTACAGAATAGGCATAACCCACATGTACGTCTACAGACCTCTAAACAGAACAACAGAATCATATGACGGGACAGGGCCCCGCCGTACCCCTGAACAAACAAATACATATGCAACGGACGAATATATACCAAAATGTGGGCTCCGGAATAAAGGGAGCACTCCAAACAGCAGAATGGGTGTCCTAGACTGGCGGATCACCGAACTGTACGTCTGTACCTGCGGGCATGAAACGCAGCCCCCGAAGAAAGGGGTCAGTACGGAATATGTACTGAGTATGTAAAGCATGGAATACAATAGACATAATCGTAACCGGACTGGAATTTACAGAAACAAGTATAGTAATCAGAAAAATCAAAAGACTTGCCTTTAAATCATATATCATGCGTGTCCATATCATATCATCGAATCATAATATACGTACATCGTACCCGGCCCTCAAATGAGGGACTCGGTGGATAAGGTCATATAATCATCATGCATAGTCATCATATAATCATACATGCATGCATACCGTATATCTAGTGAGGGACTATATATCATCGTGTCATCATATGCATCATGTCATCATATATACATATATATACCGTACCCGGCCCTCTAGTGAGGGACTCGGTGAATAGCGTACCCGGCCCTTTCGGGACTCGGTGGATAAAATCATCATATGCCATCCTGGCCACCATCCCCATATCATCATATCATCATATATATACCGTACCCGGCCCTCTGGTGAGGGACTCGGTGAATAATGCAGTGAATCTGTGCACGAATACATACCCGGCCCGGGACTCGGTGAATAGGAATAATAACAGCTCGCGCGAGCGAGTAGTGCGAAACCATATGCACATAAAACATCACCACGGACTCGAATGGAGTGATCAAAACAAACTCTCTTTTTAAAGCCAAGATAATAGTCGATCAAGTTTCCCCGAACGTCACTCGGGAAGACATCAAACAGAACTTTTAGAAAATCGTAAGTACGTATCAGGATCATATGCACATACATCATTATGACATTATTGATTCAATGGATAAGTAAGTAGTCGACACTCGAGAGTCAAAACGGAAATCATGCTAAGTTCGTTCAAAAACGAGTCATTAGGACTTTACAAATGAAAACCTCGGGGACCACGGATATACGTCAAATCAATCCGGGCCCGCCCATGAAATCTAAAGTCATCATATGTCATAGAATCATTTTCAAACATATCAAAGCAATCCGGTTTCGTCGAAGTACATAAAGAAAGTTACGGGCGTTCATAGTTACAAAACTCTTTTGAAAACAAAATTTTTTATGCAACATTTGAAAACCAAATATCCCAAAGACATATAAACCATATTTCATCATATCAAGCATGCGAACATCAAGAAGACAAATAAGATCATAAACATGCTCGGATCGCGAGAATAGAATTACCTCGAGGCTCGTGTCATAGCCTTATTTACATCTAAGACATGCCAAAAGAAGGAAAGGTAAGCTTTACATACCTCGATCGCTCTCAAAGTTAATCCAAATCAAGCCTATGTCTCGGACTCCCCAAGATCTATATAACATCATTAAATACCAACATTACTATAGGCATTTAGGAGTTCATTTCCAAACTAGCACGTAATTCTATGAAAATTTGGGCAGCATTTCCCCTGTAAATGCAACAACCCCGAGAATTCAACTCGGTCAAATTCAACAACAACAACACCAACAATCATTCTAGCAACATCACAATCGATTTAGAACGCATTCGAACATTAATAATTCTTCTCCACATATTCCAACAACTTTCCAATTGTTCATTACAATTACATACATACCAATATACAATCAAACTAACACTAATGCTCACATATTCAATTACCAATCCGAAACCATTTAAACAATATTCAAGAACTCTTTAAACAATTCACACAATATTTCCGACAATCCAACAAATGCTCCAATTTACCCGAAAACTGTCCCAAACCCGAGAACACATCCATAACACATTTCTAACTTCCGAATCATGATTTGCACCAACAATCCACATTCTAACAATGTCATTCTCATAAATATAGAATTTACATTAAGTGCACATTAACCTCCAAATCAGCCCATAACCATTTCAACATCAACTTGAGTCATTAAACTCTTATCGTCAACATAGAATTCATAACGACAACCACTAAAACACTAAGTACATTAATCCATTCTTGTCATATAATATGACCTATATTCGCCAACATTACACATACACATATTGATGGTTCTCATTCATTTCTTCACACTATACAACCAAACATGATAACTAGAATTTAATTCATCACTTCAACACAACACACATATCCACACGGCTACACCATGCACACGGCTCAACTTCCAACATGTCATATTTCATGAATTTCGTCCATTTTCATCTACTACAACATACACAAATCATTCATAACACATAAAACAAGATCAAACCTTACCTTTCTTAACAACTTCCAACTTGGCTAGGGTTAGCAACGGATGCAAACGAACGGTTTGTTGCCCCAAACAACCACTCCAAGTTAACAAGGACCCTTCACTTGATAGGTTTGCTAGGAAGAAATAATTTTGTGATGGCTAAATCTTGGACTTGAATTTCTAGGGTCTTGGCCGAAAGGTCTAAGCTTGTTCATCCAAGGTTCTTTTTTTTTTTTAAGTGTGGAATGAGGAAATTTGACTTGTTAGTCATCTTTTATGCTATCACATGAATTATACAAGTGTCCATGGCCCACACATGGGTTGGACCAATTAAATTTGGCCACAAAATGTGTGGGGCCCACCTCCAAGTCACACGGCCAACATGGCCATTTTTCCAATAATTGCCAACTTTCCAATATTTCACTTTTAACCTCAAATTTTACCAAATGTTCCATGCCAACAAATTCATGAACAACTTATGCCCTAAAACAAAATCGAAGGTCAAAAGTCTCGACTTCGTATCCCGGAATGGTCTTGACCCTAACTTATCATAGTTAACCCGGATTGTCCCAATGTACAAAATACGGGATATAACAGATAACTCCTCTGTTACTTGGATATCATCTACGGGGAATATTCTGGAAGGATCACTAATACATTTGCGAAGCATAGACACATGAAACACTGGGTGTACTGCTTCCAGATCAGATGGTAGATCTAATTCGTAGGCAACCTTGCCTACCTTACGAACAACCTGATAAGGCCCAATGTATCTCGGGCTGAGCTTCCCTTTCTTGCCGAATCTCATTACACCCTTCATGGTTGACACCTTGAAGAATACCCAATCCCCAATCTGGAACTCTAAGTGTCGACGTTGATTATTTGCATATGACTTCTGTTGACTCTGAGCTGCTAATAACCTTTCCCGAATAAGTTTTACCTTATCAATGGCTTGCTGAATCATATCCGGCCCGATTAACTTAGTCTCTCCAACATCAAACCAGACCAATAGGTGACGCACTTCCTGCCATACAAGCCTCATATGGTGCCATCTGGATGCTAGAATGGTAGCTATTATTATAGGCAAACTCAATAAGTGGCAGATGATCATCCCAGCTGCCTCTGAAGTCAATAACACAGGCCCATAACATATCTTCTAGTGTCTGAATAGTACGCTCGGCCTGTCCATCAGTCTGAGGGTGGAATGCCGTGCTAAGATTTACTTATGTCCCTAATCCCTTCTAGAATGATCTCCAGAGGTTAGCTGTAAACTGGGCTCCTTTGTCCGATATAATAGATATAGGAACTCCGTGAAGTCTCACTATCTCCTTGATATATGACTTTGCATAGTCCTCAGCTGAATAAGTGGTCCTGACTGGGAGAAAATGGGTTGATTTTGTCAACCTATCCACAATAACCCACATAGAGTCATACTTCCGTGGAGTGCAAAGTGATTCTGTGATGAAGTCCATATTCTGAAATCTTCAGCCTCATACATTACTTCTTGACTTCTTTACAAGACTTTAACTGTCACTCTGCTCTTTATCTCTTAATCTCTATCCTTAGAGTTAGTTATCAAGTAGCGATGAAGTTCCCTCATATAATAACTTTACACAGCTGCTCTGTGCTTTAACTATCATCAGCCGGTATAATTCTGACATATTTTTTATTTGACATGTAAGTTCACCGTCATCAGTAACCACCTTGTTCTGATCATCTCACTAGTCTTTATGTTTTACCTTGCCTTCTCCTCTCTTACCTTACAACCGGTATTAGGATAAATTTTTGGTTCAACCATGACCATGTCCTATTTGCCCTCAGTACCAACTCTATCTCGGTAATTTGGCTTAAACCATCTTTACATTTTTCTGTAATGTACCCAAAATATCATAACTGCATAGTCATTATTGAATCCTTACTCCTCTTATCAAGTACTCACTCACTTGGTCTTACGCTTAACATACAAATATTCGTAGGTTGCATAACTACTCTTGTACAATTTGTATAAGGTATACTCAATCTTAGACATAGTCTTTCCGTCTCCTGTTTTATTCTGCTTTACATATCTCATTCATACTAAAACTCGCTCGTCCTATTTTGTCATACCTCTTTCCCTTCCATTATTCACTCTTTGCCTTTCTCGTTTCCTACCATAGGAGATTCCCTATCCCCTCTCCTTTGTTACTTATAAGTCACAATATCATTAGCGAACAACTCTATAGCCAACATCTTGGCCTTTAATCCAATATAGCATCGCCATCCTTTATAATATCTCCTAAGTTATTCGATACCATCCTCTTGTCATACTCTTTCTTCTTTTACTAGCACCCACTTCCTAGTGTCATATCATTCAAGATCTCTACAAATAATTCTCAGCACTATCTCAATTACCATCCCGACTTCTATCCATTCGTTGCTGGCTTTTAGATCTTACTAACCTGTTTCAGCAAGGGATCTCACCTGAAGCTCAAGCATCCATATCAACGGATTATTCGTAATTATTGCAGTGTCAATTGTCTCCATTTTACACTTGCATCTCTCGCACCCACTTCCCCCCTTTAGGGTGTACCTATACCATTATCCGCCTATTTTCTGCTCTATGTTCCTATTTCCAATCTAAAATTCATCCAATCCCCTTTTTCCAATCCACTTGGTATTGTACCATATCCATATTTTTCTTTATAATTTATAACTTGATTATCCACATATGAAACCTTGACTAAATCACGAAGCGACGAGAACCCTTCCATATATAGTGCAAAATTTCATCTGATAATTTGTACTCGAGTAATGCGACCAATGCAACAAGTCCTCCAAGGCCACATTCCACTCATTCCGATCAATAGTTAATTAGTACTTGTAGTCGTTCCAATCTCAATTAGGTAGCACTTCTATTCCGACGATAGGTGTCCAAGGTTCTCTCGAAATAGTATCTTTATCCCAACCTATATCATCTGTTTCTTTTGATGAATTCATATTGCACCATCTGTTCCTCAAGCCCACCGTCTTTGTCCCTTAAAGATTCCACTATTTTCGAGGTGAAGTTGTGTGCACGCAGTACCCTTTTATGCCTTATGAATTTTTACCCTTATTGTGTACCCAACACTGGCTTCAAACTTACTCAAAAACGTATCAAGTTCATCTTAATAATGGTCTTATCTTATCACCATGTCATCGTATTACACCTTTAAGTTCATAACTATGTATTCCCCTTTCGTCCTATACCCGTACTCAATTAATTACGTCTATCTTGGGTGCTTCCGTTAGAATTCCCTTATCCTTTCTCCCGTTTATGTCTATCTTTTATTCCGCGCACGAGGAATCTTATGCTACCTTTGTATCGTCCGGAAAGCATTACTTCCGCATAATCCTTTTTCTCATTTTCAAAACGTATTCCGTTCATCCATCTTTATTCGTATCATACTAGTCATTATCTAGCATTCATTTTACCTTGCTTCTAATCCTCTCTATAGTTTGGTCTTTCACCATTCCGTCACTTACATCACTCGTGTTCTCGGCTATACACGTCAAGACCTATTACTGCACTGTTAGCTTGTTTTCTTCTTATTTCCTCCTTTCAATTACTCTTTCTTTTCTTGTACTCGCTACCATTTTCGTTATATCATAATCTTTATTCTGAACTTTCCCTATAGAAGAACTTTATAACTCCTTCTTATTCGTTCTATGACTCGCTTGTATACTTTAGTCACATAGGTCACGTCATATCCTCTAGTCACCTCCTCACTAGGGTTAACTCATTTTCATAACAATCCTTATTATATTCACATAATTCTGTTCGTAATCAATCTTATAATATAACTCTTCTTAACCTTTTACCCTTTCTGGTCGATCTTATCCTTAATATCTCACAAGCTGTCCTATCTATACATTCATATCCGTCACAATTCTTTTTCCTCTATGCCCTTGTCGCCATCATACTATTACTTCTTTTAACTATAAACTCATCATATTTTATCCCTGCTTATCAATTCAGCAGTTAACTTATTTCTCGAGGTCAGCCGTACTCGCAACTTAGTCAAATCCTATCATTACTATTGGTACAACCTTTTAAGTCATATCACAAACCTGTATCTCATTCTCTTTTTATTCCTAAGAAAATGATGAACTTACCTCGTGTGTTCTTGTTCAACTCAAACTGCACCCGTTACACTTTCCTGTTTACTTTCCCTTTCAATCTTCAACTTTACATTTCAATCGCACCTCAATACCTTACCTGACATATACCTTTCGTACCTTTACTTACCTGCGTGCTTTGTAACTTCCAATATCGTCAGTCGCCTTCTTCTATCGATGTCGTTCTTCTGCTGAAATCAAAGATCAGTATGAGGAATCTCATTTCGTATGACTTGGCTCTATTGCACGATCTTAGATATGAAAGAAAGGTAACATCCTAAATGCCCTCGTAGCTTCTGTTTATAGATGTGGTGCACAACACACCGATAAACAAGACTCTCACTTTCCGTAGATACTCCGAGGATGAATTGCTCGATACCACTTTTGTCACGACCAACCCCGTAGGCCGTGACTAGTGATGGACACTCGTATACGCACAGTTAACTATAATCAGCCCACAGCTAGCATAATAAAGAACTTATATATAAAAAAGGCAAGACGTCGTCTCAAAACGCCGCATATATAGACATATCGTAGCAACCCGTCTCTAAGGAGTTACAACTTTCGATAGATAATATCACACATAAGCCGGCAAGGCTATCATAACATGTGGGAACGCCCCAACTATATACATACGCAAGCCGACAAGGCTGCCACTACGAACGGGAACGTCCCAAAACATAAGTCATACAGACAGAACTGAACAGTAACTATATACAACCCACACATATGTCTACAAACCTCTAAGAGTAACAACAGTGTCATGTGATGGGACAGGGCCCCGCCGTACCCCTGGACAACACATATACACAACAAAAGGATCTGTACCAAAAATCTAGGCTCCGGGACAATGGAGCACTCCAAGGTAGCTGGATAGAAATCCTAAGCTGGCGGATCACCGAAGCGAGTATACGTACTGCCCGGGCATGAAACGCAGCCGAAGAAAAGGGTCGATGGAATATATACGAGTACATGTAAAGCATGAAATATAGTAAACAGGATCATACTGAAATAAGGAGTGTAGAAAACTAGTACAATAACCAAAAAACCACAAGGCTTGCCTTTGAAACATAAATCATGCGTGTCAACATCATGCCCAACCTGTTATGGGACTTAATGACATAATTAGATAATCATCCTGTACATATGCATATATAACGTGTCCCGGCCCTCTAGTGAGGGACTCGGTAAATAAAATCATCACATACATGTACATATAACGTGTCCCGGCCCTCTAGTGGGGGACTCGGTGAATAAAGTCATCATGTGCCATCCTGGCCGCCATCCCCGTATCATCATATCATCATGTCATCATATCATCATATACATATACATATAACGTGTCCCGGCCCTCTAATGAGGGACTCGGTGAATAATGCAGTGGAGTTGTGCACGAATACGTGTCCTGGCCCGGGACTCAGTGAAAGATGTAATAACAGTATGCACGAGCAGAGTAGTGACTAACCATATGTATATAAATCATCTTTTTGAGACTCAATAGATAAGTAGACTAATCAACGCTCGAGCATCAGGATAATAGCCATATTAAGTTCTCTCTAAATGTCATTACGAACTATATAAAGGAAAGTTTCAGGGATCATAGATATGTATCAAATCAATACGAGACAGCTTATGAAAGTTAAGGACATTATTCATTATAGAATCCTTTAGGAATAGGAACTTTTATGCATCATTTACTATTCAATCATATAAAAGACTCGAGGGCAATAGCCCGACCATCCTGAGAGTTCTAACATCAAGAAGTGAATAAGAATCATAAATCATGCTCGGAACTTGTGAATAGAATTACCCCAAAGCTCATATCGTATCTTACTTACATCTAGGACATGCCAAAAGAAAGAAGGGATAGGCTTTGCATACCTTTAGCGTTTACTCGCAACACAACACGTATACGCTGCCCAATAGCACCTCAACCTATATTAAGACGTCAAGAACTACTATTAAGCTACGGGGGAATTCAAAACGTATTCTAACGTTAGTAACTCCTTTCAAAATAATTTGACGACGTTTCCGTTACATTCAAACCAACCACATACAACCAAGCCAACATCAATGATTATACGTTCAAGTATCAATCCGAGACTATTCAAACAAGACTCGAGAACACTCGGGGCAGCCCGTACAACACTCCAAAATAGCCCAACCAACACACAATACCACATATAATCCTCCAAGCTCAACAAGAACAACAACGACATATCAAAACAGCCCCTAACTAACAACATAACCGATACTCGAAAATCTTGCGAATACCTACGAACATACCAAGCCAACCACATACGACTCTTATACGTTATTTCATACAATCTTTTCATCCAATCTTGATGAAATACAACAAAAACCACACGACAACTATATCACTTATTCATAGGCATGAAAACCACATTACTATCACTACAAGTTCTACAATGTACCCCCACAAAACAAATACAACTTCAACTTTAACCATCTAATTCCTTCACTCTCATCATAAAATTCATAACAACAACAACCAAAATATTAATTCAAATCAGTCCACTAATTTCAAACAAAACAGCCCCTTTACGGCTTGAACAACTTTCCAACATCAACATACATAATTCCATGTATTCAATTCATATCTACCAATCTATAACAAGTCCAAATCACCTCTAAAATATGTCGAAAAGATTAAATCTTACCTCACTAAACTTGGACAAATCTTCCAATAACTTGCACAACTTGCCCACTTCATCTTCTTCAACTTTAACTTCTACTCTTGTTGATCCCTTAGATACTTAAAACACCTTGGAGATTGATACTTTCATCAAGAACATAGATTCCCTAAAAGGCAGCCATGGCCGTGAGCTTGGCAGCCATGGTTGCTCATGCTCCCTTCTCCAATCCAAGGTGGATTTTAGCAATGAATTGATATAAAAATCAAGGCTGGCCGTGAGTTGAAGATCTTTTGCCATAGCCATGGCTGGCTGTCACGCCCCAATCTTGATCAGGGCGTGATGGGCACTCGACCTCGATTTAAGGCCGAGCGAACCCGCAGACCTTTGTCGCACACGTAAAATATTTTTTTTTTCCAAATCAGACCAACAGGTAATACATACCAAATCAAATAAAATCTGTAATCCGATAAAAATTTATACATAATACTGTACAAGACGTCGGCTGATGAAGCCGATCACACAATTGACACACTACACCCACAATGTTGTCTGCAAAGTCTCTAGTATCATCCGGAAAGCATACCATGCATACTCTGACTCAGCAGTGCTCCAGAAGGAATTGGAGCTCACCAATCTTACTGGGACATCTCCAACTCATCTGTGGGTACCGCGATGAAACGCGGTTCCCCGAAGTTAACGCGGGGGGTCGACGGGAAATGTACCGAATATGTAAAGCCGTAAAATACCGTAAACAAAATCTAGTCAAACGATGTACGTAAATATGACGGACAGAACCGTAATCGGACTCGAGATACAAAACTATAATAGCTAACCTTAGTCATAAACGTAAGCACCAAAGTATAGCGATAGAATCGTTGACGGAATCGGGAGTACAGAAGGCGTATTAGACAGAGTCAGAATCAGAAGTACAGAGATATAACGGATAGATCCACACCCGGAGTCAGGCGTACAGGAGTATACAGTCAGACCCGAAATCATAATCGGGAATGCAGAACGAGCATAGGTCGGACGCGGAGAGCATATATACCGATGCCATCATACGAACGTACTGAATGTCGTAGCAAATCATACGTACCGTACGGATCGTACGTAACGTATAGAAGGCTCGAACACGGTATATATCGGACGAGAATACGAGAATGCATGCCAAAATCATAAATCACACATATGTGTATAACGTGTCCGGCCCTCGATAAGGGACTGCGGTGAGTAGAATCATATATAACGTAATCATATGTAATTTATGCAATAACGTGTCCCGGCCCCTCACGTGGGGCTCGGTGGATAAAATCGTGCATATCGAATCATGTATACATAACGTGTCCGGCCCCTCTTTGCGGTCTCGGTGAATAATGATCATGTGCCATCCGGCCACCATCCCCATAACATCATATCATAATCACATACGGATAGCGTGTCCGGCCGGCAAGTACGAGGGACTCGGTGAATAATGCAGAAGGGC